>NW_027188568.1:0-18960 GCF_041381155.1 Argopecten irradians | reverse complement strand
AAAGTACTCAAAGTACTGCAAATACAACAGCAGAAACAGAAAGAAATTAAATGAATTTCCGAAATCAAAATAAATTAACCATTATAAAGACTTTCATAACAATTCAACTGACCAAAGAAAATACATGTTTTGTTTGACATTCTTCTAAATTAAAATTCCTACATAATATAAAAGATTTCAAAATAAAGAAAACAATAGTTTTGTATTCATTCAAATTGAGTTTTTTTCCCTATACAACGTACTCTTTACTTTTGTGTTGCACATACATTTAGGTAAAACCATGCACAAATGACGGCAGCCTTATAAGTTATATTGCCTTTACCACAGATCTGTTTTCAATTATCATTTAAAAACATTATTTTAATGTACACAGAAAGAAATTCTGATTAGTTTACTTTATAACCCTTCGGTCTATAAACCTACATATGGAACTTGAGATATATCCCTTCAGTACTTTCTGACAAATAGCAAATTAAACTAGCAAAATCAAAGATGGCAGCCGGTCAGCTATCTTGTTGACCGATCAATTACCAAACGCCATATGCAAAACTAGGGGCCCTAGGGGAACCTACATATGAAATTTAAGGAAGATCACTTCAGTACTTTATGAGAAATTGCAAAAACATACTTTAACTATCAAAATCCAAGAAGATGGCTGCCTGGCGGCCATCTTGTTGACCGATCCGTCCATTAATGCAATATGCACAATTAGGGCCCCAGGGGAACCTATATATGAAATTTGAGAAAGATCTCTAAAAACAAAATGCAAATAATATACTGAAGCCTATCTCAATATTGAAAAGTCAATGTACCATTAGAATCAGATCTAATCTACTCATTAAAGCAAATTTCTGTCAAATCTGACCAGTAGTTTTGACTTCTACGAGCAATTTAATTTTCGAACAATCAGGTGCAGCGGCAATCTTAAAAATATTTTGAAAGGGCCTTAACGGTCATCTACTATTGGCACAATACAACACCTCGCAGAATATAGTAGTATATATATCCTTGTCCTCTGAATACATACATGTACTGTATACATAAATACAACTCTTTATATATTTTTTTTCTTTCCTTTTTATTCCCCCTAAGTATTTTTCAAACTATTTTACAAACATGTCTTCTCTGGTCTTTTTTTCTATTTTTGTTTTTATCCTAAACCCAGTATGATTGAGTGAGAGAATGTCACAGTGAGTAAATTGAATTAGTAATACCGGTAATTACAGAATTGATAATGTTGGTGGGGAAGTATGTTTGATTGCGTGTAATTAATATGTATTTATTTACTGTATTGATGAAATGACACTTTGGAAAAATAATACAATTACAAAAAAAAAAAAAAAAAAAAAACACATGATTAGGAAACAATCACAAAATTTGATATTTAATTTTTCAGTGAGATAGCTAGACTGATTACCTTTGACTTATAGGTTCACGGACTCCTCATCAGCCTAAACGATAAACCATCATCTGATTTTAAATACTTGAAGCGTGGAAAATAATTCATCAGTATTAAAAACAGGTACCTTTTGTCCAAAGACCTTGACCTTTGGTCAGTTGATTTCATGTTTAATTCTGACCAACTTTACTTCATTTTATCATAACTAAATGTTTCATCAGTGAAAATGTGCATAAATTCATCTTTAAAAAGTTCCAATTGTAGGTCCCACCCGTATGTCCCAAAAGGCTGAACCAGACTCATTTATACAAATTAAGATAGCACTCCCATGTTCTGTTAATCAATGGGCCTTAACTCAGCCAAGGCCCTGAAATATTTTACTATGTTAAAAACTTTCGAGAAGATCCGATATTATTTGCGAGAGTTTGTATATGGAAACAGACAAAGAGAAAGACAGACCTAAAGTAAGATCCCTTGTTTCGGTAAACGTGGGGATACAAACTAAATATGTCTACACTATTTTGTTTTTCTTTGTACTGTTAACCAACTTAATATTTTGGGGAAAGATCCCAACACATCTGGGTTCCAGCATAGGCTAAAAGGTTACTTGTAACAAGTGGACTAAATGTTGGAAGTTCAGATGAACTGAAGTATTACAAGATGCCCCCTCTATTTGATCCAGCTATATACATGTTGAGCTATGCCAGTTTGGTTTAGGTTAAGAAAAATGGCACTATGACAGCTATAAAATCACTGCAGTCCATAAAATGTGTTTGAAAATGCATAGTCATATAACTCAAATAATTTAGCTTCTTCTGGGAGCTGCATATGAACAGTTGGTCTTGGCATCCTCATCACATTGATGCATGTATTAGCTGTGGGGATGAAGGATTCGTCAACACCATGAAAAACAATGGAAGGATGAAGTTCAAAACCAAGAACAGGCTCCTCCTCTGATGATGTTGTGAATTGTAGCACTTTCCCCAGAGTAACACATCTTCTTCTGCCACCTATAAAATATTAAGAATATTAGGCACTAGAATAGAAAACAACCCATACCTTGACCAGTTAAAGTCTAATGACTAATATTGAAGATCAATGACATTATCCATAATCCATAATATTTACTGAATATTACATGTTAATTATTATATTTAAGGATTAACTTGAATAGATTTTTTTATGTAATGGAGATATAACACAAAAATCTGAGTGTACTCTAAATATTTAAAACCGCGGTTTATGATGAGAGTACACTCAGATTTTTGTGTTATATCTCCATAACATAAATTTTTTTTAATTCAAATTAATCCTTATAATTCGATTTACTAAAGATAATCTCTTTAATACTCAAAATTTATTTTGGGAATCTTTTGTCTATTTTTTCCTTTATGGGCTGATAAAGTAAATCTTTAAGCTAATGAAAATGCTCGTAACAAGCAAAATTGAATTATAAACACATACCGGTATTCAACCAAATATATCCTGTCAAAAGTTTTGGATCATTTGAAATAGGATTAAATTATTTTTAGAGATGAGGACAACACAGGGTCTCTGGTTCATTGGATATTGCAGACAGACTGCAATTTTTTCCTAGACTGTAGTAAAGTTATTAAGGTTGCTTACTGGCGACTTCTCTCAAATATCGCAGGAATGCTGCATATACTTTCTTTTCCATTTCTTTACTGTTGCTTCCATCTTCAGAAAATTGTGGCTTTAGCAATGTGGTCAACATTCTGTATGTCATTTTATTGGTTGTTGGTTGAAACAAGAATTGGAAAGCTGGAACTTTTTTGCAAAGCTGTAGAAATATAAGAGAAAAGAAGAGGTGACATTAAACAAGTTAAAACTCAATTAATCTCAAGTAACATTATAGAAACTGAAATCCACACCTTCAAACAAAAACTTAGCCCAAGTGCACCTACAAGTATTTATTGTATATATAGTGAAAACAATAAGATTTCATATCAGTCAAGTTTGAGCCAATTGCCACAGGTACAACTTAAGAGAAGTTTACAGTTTTCAGGAAAATTTCAATTCCATTGACATGATACAAAATGGTCATCACACATTTGACTGTTATTGTGCTATAACCATTTTTCCCCAAGGCCAAGAGTTAACAAATTTTATATATGGACAGACAATAATGGTCAAGCCTTTTACACTGTATCAAAATGCAAAGAAAGGAATTTATGAACACACATTAGGCATAACAATTTTTAAGAGGCCAAAGGGCCTTCACAGTCATCTGACTATTAGTAGAAACAACATACAAATGTAGTAGAAATATACATTAGAGCCTGAAGAAAAAATGTTCAAGTAAAATACAAATATTTTTTCACTTAAAGTCCCAAAATCCGTATCTGTCTTATTTTTCATGATTTAGAAGAATGTTGAAAAAAAAAACCACCTGTTGTAAATCATGCAGAGACAGGACTTAATCGAAGTCAAGACGAGTGATAACGATTCAGAAACTTTTGATAAAAATAAAATAAATATTGAACATCGTTAGCTAGGTGGGTCCCATTTAGAAAATCAAGCCAAAATTAGCAGACATTCCAAAGTCGTTGCCGAGAAGGTCATGTGACTATATAGCTACCATAACTACGTAACGTCTGTCCGAACTCTTCCGAGAATGGGTAATGAACTTTCTGACTTCCGTTCGGCAGTAATCATAACTTCTATGGCGACCAGTTTAAACTAAAGGCACGTTTACAACTTCAAGTATCGACTTTCAACAACTGCTGTACCAATGGTAATTTTAGCTACATCTAAAAATACTAACAATATCTGGGTCAAATCAATCTTGATTTTTTGTTGATAGTTACGTATAATGTGGCTTTAACTAATACATCATGTACATTTAATTAGTAGAAGTTGTTAGTTCATGATATATATTTGACTATATGCATGACCTTGAAACAGTGTCATATTTTTCAAGTAAAGAAACTTAAAAGTGCTTCGAATTCTTGCAGCATGCGACAAATAAAATATATATCTCAGTACTTTTAGCATTTATTTTCTTAAGAACTTTCACATTTAACCTGTGACCTTGAAAGAAAGTTGTTTGATCAAACTTGGTAGCACTTCATCCCAGTATGCTACAGGCCCAATATATCAGTACACTAAGCCATTATTATTGAGAAATCATTTGAATGAAAAGTTTACAGATGGAACAAGGCAGCATAGGAAGCATGATGACTTTAGCTCATTTGGATGCTTTAGGTCAGATGACCTAACAAGATGCCCATGGGCCTTAGCGGTCACCTGAGTTCAGATACAGAATGAAACAAAGACATATAAACACTATATATTGGCCCATCAGGCTCTTGAAATCAGTTAATGATTTTATAACTTTGACTTTTCAATCTGGTTCCAATTGTTTCCAATTCTAAAGAGTTTTTTTTTTTTAATTTTAGTCATTTTGACCCAATTTGGCCCTGCCAATCTGCCCCTGGGGGTCGGCCAGGACCAATATGGATATGATGCTAAAATGCTATTGTAGGGTAATAATTATAACCAAGTTTGACTCATTTCCTATGAAAATTAAGCAAATAATGCTCATAAATGTGTTTTTTTCCAATATAAAACTATAATAGATTTGACTCCCTACTCAGGGGGAAATCTGACATACCAGGGCCATGAAATTCACAATTTTTTTAAAGGGCCTTAAAAAGACCTTCTTATCTATGAAGAGTATTTGGTTCCATCAAATCTGTGAATTCAGAAGGAGACTTTAGAAATTTTAGCCATTTTAATCCATTTTGGCCCCACCCTGTGGCCACTAGGGGTTGGCCTGGACCAATATGGATATGATATTAAAATACTATCTCGATCAGGCTAATAATTCTAATATATTTGACTCATTTCCTATGAAAATTGAGCAAATAATGCTCATAAATATGTTTCTATGAAGAATATTTGATTCTACCATTTCTGGAATTTCAGAAGAAGATTTTTGGAGTTTTAGCCTATTTGACCCCTTTTGGCCCCACCCCTCAGGCCCTTGGGGGGCGGGGACCATATAATTCACATTTTTGGTTGACCTTTGGCTATGGAAGGTTTCTGCAAAATTTTAACAAATTTGGTTCAGTAGTTTTGGAGAAGACGTCAAAAATGTAAATCATTTATCGCCATACTATGGACGACAGAGACGATGGACAAAAGGCGATTAGAATAGGTCACTTGAGACTTCATCTCAGGTGACCTAAAAATGTATGTAGCATAAAATGATTCTTCATGATAATATTTGTAAACCATATTAATGTATGTAAAGCCTTCAAAAAGTGTCAATAAATCAGCAAACCTGATAAACTCCAAGAGCGTCGAGGCCAGATCGGAGACTGGCAATGCATGGGCTTACTGGGTTCTCTCCAAACAGTTCTGATTGGACATCTTGTGACATAAAAGTTGGGATGCTTCCATTTTGGAGTACACTTAATGCTGAAGTACATTGAAAACAACCAGAACTGTAAGCCGATGGCTGACTAATACCCCCCCTCCTCTATTCAGAGGTGCCTGGTTTGTTTGAAATATCTTTACATAGTCCCCTACATTGCTGTGAGTTCCCATTGAAATTGACTCAGGAGGGAAAATATTTCTACAATAACCTGTGTATATTGACCTTGTTACTAAGAAATAATAATAAAATACTTACCAAATATCTTTCCAACAACTTCATAATCTTCCCAAAGAAGATGGCGAAGTCCTTTATCGAAGTAGATGTCTTTGATTTCACGTAAAATTATCCGGAAAAATTCTTTCCTGGGTCCCCCAAAGTCAAGAGCAGTCTGAAGAAAACATAAAACAAACACTAGGAGATAGTAAAGTCTGAAATTACTACGTTTTATCTGAATTATTCAGACTTTCCTAGTAGAATCAGACAAGTTTTATAATATTCAGACAAATTCTAAAGATTCAGACACGTTTTTTTAAATTCAGACAAGTCACCTAAAATTCAGACAAATGTAATCGAAAATTCAGACAAATGTCATCGAAAATTCAGAGTTGTCGCTGAAGATATTGGCTCCCTGCCAGCAGTCACCTTCGATAAGGTACTGGCCCCCTGCCAGGGTCGGTCACGGCTGAGCGCACGGCTTACCTGTGTTTCAGCTAGCCAGAATTGGCCAAGTGCCAGGTCCCAGCATGAGCTACCGGTTACCGAGACATCAATCTGTCAGGGTAGTATGTCAGGTGAATGGAGTGAAGCTTGTTAAATTAATCTCAAATAAAATCATTCAGAAACAGATATGTTGTCTTGCTATTGTTTTTTTTTTTCATTACAATTGCAAATTTCCAGTGTGAACTACCGGTTGCAGGGTATAAGTAATGGTACTGTAGTTAATCAGGTAAGAGAAGTGAAGTTTTTGTAACTTAATCTGAATAAAATTCATTCCAAAAACTGAAGCATTGTCTTGTTGTTGCTGTTTGTAAATAAATAAAACTGCCAAATCAAAGCGTGAACTACCGATTACCGGGGTATAAGAAATGGTAGTATATCAGGTAGAAGTAAAGTGAAGTTTTTGTAAAAGGATCTGAATAAAATTCATTCCGTAATTAAACAGAAGTATTGTCTTGTTGTTGTTTGTAACTAAATAAAACAGCCAAATCCCAGCGTGAACTACCGATTGCAGGGTATATGAAATGGTACTTTAGTTAATCAGGTAAGTGAAAGTTTTTGTAAAAGAATCTGAAAAAAATTCTTTCCGGAATTAAACAGAAGTATTGTCTTGTTGTTGTTTGTAACTAAATAAAACTGTCAAATCCCAGCGTGAACTACCGATTGCCGGGGTATAATTAATGGTAGTATATCAGGTAAGAGAAGTGAAGTTTTTGTGGAAGGATCTGAATAAAATTCTTTCCGGAATTAAACAGAAGTTTTGTGTTGTTGTTTGTAAATAAGTAAAACTGCTAAATCCCAGCGTGAACTACCGATTGCCGGGGTATAATTAATGGTAGTATATCAGGTAAGAGAACAGGAGTTTTTGTAAAAGGATTTGAATAAAATTCATTCCGTAATTAAACGTAAAAATTGTGTTGTTGTTGTTTGTAACTAAACAAAAGTGTCAAATCCCAGCGTGAACTACCGATTATCGGGATATAATTAATGGTAGTATATCAGGTAAGAGAAGTGAAGTTATTGTAAAAGAATCGAATTAAAATTCATTCCGGAATTAAAGTATTGTCTTGTTGTTTGTAACTAAATAAAACTGCCAAATCCAAGCGTGAACTACCGATTACCGGGGTATAAGAAATGGTAGTATATCAGGTAAGAGAAGTGAAGTTTTTGTAAAAGAATCAGATTAAAATTCATTCCGGAATTAAAGTATTGTCTTGTTGTTTGTATCTACATAAAACTGTCAAATCCCAGCGTGAACTACCGATTACCGGGGTATAAGAAATGGTAGTATACCAGATAAAAGAAGTGAAGTTTTTGTAAAAGGATCTGAATAAATTTCATTCCGAAATTAAACAGAAGTATCGTATGTTCTATGGTTTCAAAATGAATACAAATATTCTTCGGTTGTAAAAATGATGAATATTTAATAACTATCGTTATGTTTTTCCTCCTGCACTGGTCCTATGATATCTGAAATTGAACTAAAACTCTTGAACAAGAATTTATACGATCAAATAGCTGTTCGTGAAAAATAAACAAGAGAAAAAAAACAGTGAATTATAATTTAATAGTTTCAAAATTATGTTGATCTCTTCAACAGTTATGCATCACGATGTTAATTTGGTAGTTTCTTCGATCTTCTCTGGTCCTACGATATCTGAAACAAGATCTGCAGGTTACGTTATTAAAACTGTTGTAGTAACACACATCCCAAACGTAATAAAATACAAGAAATGGCTTCTAGATAGTAGCCCAGAAATGCCCACAGTAAGTATATATATTGGGACGTTGACCGACCAGTTAGCCGGCCGGACACAGGTAAAGTAGCTGTGCCAGCGAGGCATGGTCTCACAGCGGGAGTCTTCACACCTCCCGGTGAAGAATATAGCCTCCGGACCAGGCTTGAGAAAAAGTCGTAGATTACTTTACAACTCGTAACATAACTTTACTATTCGTAATATAACCGTAATTTTTACGAATATGATAAGAAAATACTATGTGATTTTACCAAGCTGCTTTATCGTTGGATACTTAACAGAATAAATAATGTAATGCTGGCTTGACGATAAGAAATTAACCAGTCATGTAGATACAAACAACAAGACAATACTTTAATTCCGGAATGAATTTTAATCTGATTCTTTTACAAAAACTTTACTTCTCTTAATCTCTTACCTGATATACTACCATTAATTATACCCCGGTAATCGGTAGTTCACGCTGGGATTTGACAGTTTTATTTAGTTACAAACAACAACAAGGCAAGACTTCTGTTTAATTCCGGAATGATTTTTTTTCAGATTCTTTTACAAAAACTTTATATACCAAACCATTCCGTGTACGCTTTAATAAATAAATCTGCCGATATTTTGAAATTTATTCTGATTTATGTTACGTGTTTTATTCAATAAAGGCATTTTTCAGAAATATCGAGAAGTTAAAGTCGCATAATATATGTTTCGTCTTTATGTCCAGCAAGTTATCGTTTCTACAAACTTAACGTAAATATGATTGATTTTCAGTCAAACGTTCATATGTTTCATTTAAAATATTAATTTCAACACAAGACGATACATACATCATGAGAATATAGTACCAAACAGGTAGCGAGTTGTCCTAATTTTAAAAAAAAATGTGTATAACCAGAGACATACATAATTTATTTTATCTACATCTCTGTTATATTATGTCTACGTCTCTGGAATAACTCACGGGGAAAATCACCATTGTAAACTAAATCACAACCTGTGTTAACTAAGCAAAGTACCTGGCCGCGGGCAAAGCGTTACAAAGACAATGAGGGATCACACATATTGATAGCGGGGAAAGCCCACCTGTTGTTTGATTGACAGCCACAGGTACGCTAATTAGTAATTGATCCATGTCACTGCAACTCACAGGTAAGTGCCCGAGCAATTTTCTTCTGATTCTTTAACAAAAACTTCACTTCTCTTACCTGATATACTACCATTTCTTATATCCCGACAATCGGTAGTTCAAGCTGGGATTTGGCATTTTTATTTAGTTATAAAACAACAACAACAAGACAATACTTCAGTTTAATTACGGAATGAATTTTATTCAGATTCTTTTCCAAAAACTTCACTTCTCTTACCTGATATACTACCATTTCTTATACCCCGGTAATCGGTAGTTCACGCTTGGATTTGGCAGTTTTATTTAGTTACAAACAACAAGACAATAATTTAATTCCGGAATGAATTTTAATCCGATTCTTTTACAATAACTTCACTTCTCTTACCGGATATACTACCATTAATTATATCCCGATAATCGGAAGTTCACGCTGGGATTTGGCATTTTTATTTTGTTACTAACAATAAAAAGGCAATACTTCAGTTTAATTTCGGAATGAATTTTATTCAGATTCTTTTACAAAAACTTCACTTCTCTTACCTGATATACTACCATTTCTTATACCCCGGTAATCGGTAGTTCACGCTTGGATTTGGCAGTTTTATTTAGTTACAAACAACAAGACAATACTTTAATTCCGGAATGAATACTTTAATTCCGGAATGAATTTTAATTCGATTCTTTTACAATAACTTCACTTCTCTTACCTGATATACTACCATTAATTATATCCCGATAATCGGTAGTTCACGCTGGGATTTGACACTTTTGTTTAGTTACAAACAACAACAACACAATTTTTACGTTTAATTACGGAATGAATTTTATTCAAATCCTTTTACAAAAACTCCTGTTCTCTTACCTGATATACTACCATTAATTATACCCCGGCAATCGGTAGTTCACGCTGGGATTTAGCAGTTTTACTTATTTACAAACAACAACACAAAACTTCTGTTTAATTCCGGAAAGAATTTTATTCAGATCCTTTCACAAAAACTTCACTTCTCTTACCTGATATACTACCATTAATTATACCCCGGCAATCGGTAGTTCACGTTCGGATTTGGCAGTTTTACTTATTTACAAACAACAACACAATACATCCGTTTAATTCCGGAAAGAATTTTATTCAGATCCTTTTACAAAAACTTCACTTCTCTTACCTGATATACTACCATTAATTATACCCCGGCAATCGGTAGTTCACGCTGGGATTTGACAGTTTTATTTAGTTACAAACAACAACAAGACAATACTTCTGTTTAATTCCGGAAAGAATTTTTTTCAGATTCTTTTACAAAAAACTTCACTTACCTGATTAACTAAAGTACCATTTCATATACCCTGCAATCGGTAGTTCACGCTGGGATTTGGCTGTTTTATTTAGTTACAAACAACAACAAGACAATACTTCTGTTTAATTACGGAATGAGTTTTATTCAGATCCTTTTACAAAAACTTCACTCCTTTTACCTGATATACTTCCATGATTTATGCCCCGGATATCGGTTGTTCACACTCGGATTTGGCAGTTTTATTTATTTACAAACAGCAACAACAAGACAATGCTTCAGTTTTTGGAATGAATTTTATTCAGATTAAGTTACAAAAACTTCACTTCTCTTACCTGATTAACTACAGTACCATTACTTATACCCTGCAACCGGTAGTTCACACTGGAAATTTGCAATTGTAATGAAAAAAAACAATAGCAAGACAACATATCTGTTTCTGAATGATTTTATTTGAGATTAATTTAACAAGCTTCACTCCATTCACCTGACATACTACCCTGACAGATTGATGTCTCGGTAACCGGTAGCTCATGCTGGGACCTGGCACTTGGCCAATTCTGGCTAGCTGAAACACAGGTAAGCCGTGCGCTCAGCCGTGACCGACCCTGGCAGGGGGCCAGTACCTTATCGAAGGTGACTGCTGGCAGGGAGCCAATATCTTCAGCGACAACTCTGAATTTTCGATGACATTTGTCTGAATTTTCGATTACATTTGTCTGAATTTTAGGTGACTTGTCTGAATTTAAAAAAACGTGTCTGAATCTTTAGAATTTATCTGAATATTATAAAACTTGTCTGATTCTACTAGGAAAGTCTGAATAATTCAGATAAAACGTAGTAATTTCAGACTTTACTATCTCCTAGTGATGGATTTATAATATTTCAATAATATCATCATTTTCCTTTCCATCGAAAAATGCTGTTTGGTGGTCATAAAACATTCATTGAATAGTCATTTGACATTAAACTACAGTATTCATCTATCTTTCTCAACAAGAACTGTGACACACGACTATTGCATTGAGGAGAAATAGCCAGAAACCATTACAAATCTGAGCCCCTTTCATTGTCTTTCTTTTTTTTCCAAATCTATTAAGAAATAAAAGCAACAGGCATCTTGACCTTGATCCAACAACTCTGAAATTTGAACTTGTCCAAGATATTTTTTTCCTTGACATCTAGATCTGTTTGAAGCCTAATGAAAAATCCGTGACATAGTAAAGCCGCATTAACTCAGCTATATATAGAGCACTGACAAAGATCTAGCAAACATTTACTGGTACATACTTAAAGAGAAAAACTGATCCTGCACCTCTGTTTCACTGCGCCGATACAGAAATAATTATTGTATAATGCTTGCATTGTTTAAACATGCAACATGTGTATACCTAGCATAAAAGGAGAGATATTGAAAATATAATACATTTATCAATTATGTAAATTTGTTGAAGAGTATATCTATGTAGATGCTGTTCTGACCTGATAAAATCAGATTTTAATCAAGGATAAATCAAAGTTTCAAATTGCATTATTTTCAACATAGAGATTAAGTCATTCACAAATAAGCAGATAAAATGGTCCAAGGACACTGCTTTAATTATAAGGAACATAGCATATACCTCGTCATAAAATTGTACTTCCAATGTATCCCTGAGATCCTCTATAGCGGATATTTCTGGTTTTGTGGTTTCCCAGGGGTTCTTTCTATCAATAAGTATGAAATTTGTACTTCCTTCAATAATCTCGCTTCATTTTTTATTTCCAATGGTCTGCCAGTGACAATTTTGGATTGAAATACCCTTAAGATTTCAACCGGGTTTGAAAGATTTTCTTTCTGGCACAATTCTGAAATATTGTTGACAATACTACTAACAGCTTCTTGTGGTACAAAAGAAGATTTGGCATTGGTGTATCCTCATCAGGATGAAATGATGGACGAGACAGCGATGGACGAGACAGCGATGTATCTTGACGGTTTGGCAAAACTGATGAAGAGTTGTGTTGATTTGGCACTGGTGTATCCTCATCAGGATGAAATGATGGACGAGACAGCAATGTATCTTGACGGTTTGGCAAAACTGATGAAGAGTTGTGTTGATTTGGCACTGGTGTATCCTCATCAGGATGAAATGATGGACGAGACAGCGATGGACGAGACAGCGATGTATCTTGACGGTTTGGCAAAACTGATGAAGAGTTGTGTTGATTTGGCACTGGTGTATCCTCATCAGGATGAAATGATGGACGAGACAGCAATGTATCTTGACGGTTTGGCAAAACTGATGAAGAGTTGTGTTGATTTGGCACTGGTGTATCCTCATCAGGATGAAATGATGGACGAGACAGCAATGTATCTTGACGGTTTGGCAAAACTGATGAAGAGTTGTGTTGATTTGGCACTGGTGTATCCTCATCAGGATGAAATGATGGACGAGACAGCGATGGACGAGACAGCGATGTATCTTGACGGTTTGGCAAAACTGATGAAGAGTTGTGTTGATTTGGCACTGGTGTATCCTCATCAGGATGAAATGATGGACGAGACAGCAATGTATCTTGATGATTTGGTAAACCTGGCGATGAAGAGTTACGTTGATTTGATTCTAGGATAGGCTCATGATTACCAGATATTTCTTCTGATCCTTGATTTGTCCTATACAATCCTTCACAGGACTCAACATGTTGTCTCAAAGTTTTTTATTGGATAACTTTTTTTACATAAATTACATTTACTTTTTACCTCTTCCATTTCTTCAGCACTAGCAATTGGATCACAGTTCAAGTCATGTTGAATAGGTCTAATATAAATTGTTGACTGTGGATTTGTGTGACTCTGAAGGTTCTCTCCTGACCAAGCTGAATGAATAAGTTCCAAATTCCGGCATGTTTGGGTTGCTCTCAACAGTTCAAAGCCACCGGCATTCTGCAATTTTGGAAATCCAGAGATTTGGGCATTTCTCTCCAAAATATCTGATGATAATTTCTCTAGGATATCATTTGGGGTATCAAATTTTGAAAGTTTTATTCTTTTGATTCCTAGTCCTGCACTTGATAGGACTTCCTTTTCTTTTGGTGTTGGTATTTTTTCTTGGTTTTTAGAGGCTAAACACAAAAAATTTCGTGAAAATGTTCTATCAGTCCTTTTGTTCCTACTAGTACCGTCTTTGACCGAGACCTACTCTGTCTGTTTCCATATGATGAAAATAGCCGTGTTCTTTCATCAGTAATTTCCTGCACAAGGTTTCTGGCTGATGAACCTGATGGAGAGACGACGCCATGCTGATCATTTTCTTGATATGTTTCAAGATGTATTCGAAACCTATGCCTCTCTCCTATCGTTACGATTCCTAACCGTGCAAGCTCTGTGTCAGATAATTTCTTGGCTGTATTTATGTCCACTCTTTCCCTGTCAAAGTTTGACAGCAGACTTTGCAACCCTATTTTCTTCAAAAGGTCTTCCATAGTGGTAATAATCTGAAAAAAAAACAAGGGCCTTAATAGTCATTTGATAAATGATAACATTAGAACTGGCATGCAAGAAAAGGACAATAGCTTAAATAGAAGTTAAGTACTGTATCTTAATGTGCTTTAATTGATAGCTCAATACAAAGTTTCATGAGATGTTCATATTTTATCATATTATTTAACTAATCAACTTTTTATATGTTTCCAGGTCAATTAATTTTTATTTGCAGAATAACAGTGATTTTCCAATAATTACTGTCTTTAATGATTTTCAATAACAAATCCACCAAACTTTGTCAACATTATTCTAGTTATTATGTTCACAAGGTAAAATAATATATTATTACAAAGGGCAATAACTCTGTAAGTTAAAATCCAAGATCACTGAAGTTATCTGTTAAGGAACTATTGATGAAGAACGTAGAGACTGGGCCATGACTTCTGCTCAACAGCCCTTTGGCTTTGGATAGGTTGAGACTACTATATTATAATACAATAGTAAATTTGTTTTTAAAATTGTGGAAAGATCTCCAACATGACAATTAGGGCTGTTTGAGAACAGCAAAGCTTGCTTCTGGAATTTTGTTGTCTTAAAACAGGTTCCTTGTATGTAATTTACAAGTATTGTAAAATATAACAATGTCATTCACATATAACTTAACTTTTCAGTCCATTGGGCCTCTTGAAATTCTTAAAATTCAGCAGTTTCCCCCTTTCAGTGATTTATAATCATAAATTATTGTTAAACACTAACTCCAAAACCTTAAACTGGCTATTTCGGCCCATTGGGCCTCTTAAAATTCTGATATCCAGCATTTGGCTCAATAAAATGATTTCCACACCCATTACAAACAATTATAATCCTAAATTCTTGAAGAAATCAATTTCAGTAGTGACAGATAAGTTTTTTCGACACTTACACCAAAACCTTAACCTGGGATTTCCAACGCCGACGCTGGAGTGATTTCATAAGCCTCCCTCTCTCTTAGAGGGGAGATAAAAATGTACTAATGAAGTGTATTAAGCCCCTGGGGATCAGTCATGGAAAAAAATTGTTAATATGGCTATTCATTCTGATAATTCAGACAACATTTGACTTATGTCCTTTTAGCTATTACAAATGACCAAATAATGCTCAAAAATGTGCTTTCCCAATATAAACTATAGTTAACTTGATCCCCTCACCAGGGGGAAACGCGAGACCCCAGGGTCATATAATTCACAAATTTTGTAAAGGACCTTGAGACTTTTTTTATCTATGAAGAGTATTTAATTCTAAAATTTCTGGAATTTGAGAAGATTTCTGAAGTTTTAGTCTACTAGTTGACCCCTTTTGGCCACACCACTCAGGCCCCTGGGGGGCTGGGACCACCTAATTCACAATTCATCAAATTTGTTGAAATTTTGCAAAAACCTTCCATGGCATCAAAATTAACCTTCTTGATTCTGCGATATTTGCCTTTAAACATGACTATATATTTTTACCTGTTTGTCACAAGCTTTGACTCTCCCCGTCTTTTATTTGCAAAGTTAGCTTAACTTTTAGTTCACGAGTGTTGGTACTCTAATATATTTTTGATGAAGCCTGCATGCAGAATCAAGTGCAATTTGATGTATAATCTACATTTTCATTAAATTGCCAGGCTGTGAATCAAAAGTGTGCATCATTTGCTCATGCAGACATAGAATCGGGTAGAATATATTGTACATGTACTTGTTCATTGTCCGGAAGGGGTGTGGCTAAATAGTAAATACTGTCTTGAAATCGGGCATTGATTTACTTACAAGAAAAATAGATCCTTGAAGAAACACGAAACAGGTTATAATAATGGCTGCCATATTGAATTGGGCAAATGCCAATTATAGGATTAATATTAGGATCAGACACCGGTGCGAAATTTCCGGATTTTCACAACAATAGTTCTACTTTAAATTTATAAAATAACTATTCATTTGATAGGTAAAAAACAAGGAATAATATATATATAAAATACCATAATTACCAGAAATAATTAAATAACCATAATGGATATGTCTCTGATATTATGTACAATAGCCTGCTGTTACATTTTAATGTCCTTTATTATGATACTAGGATGTCCATGCATTAGGGCTGGATCAATAAATCAATATACCGATACAGCGATACATATCGATTTTCAGCAGAGTATCAAATATTGATACGCAAACATGTTGTATATCACTGTATTGTTTCAACAACTCAACCTACTGTTTTCATCAAAAAAGATTTGACCTTAAGTATTGTATTTTAATTGACAAAACAGCCTGCCATAGCTGTGACTTTAAGCACTAGTCTGATGCCCATGAATAGTAATTTTACAGCAGGACTAGTGCTAATTGTAATGAACTACATGTAGTCTGATTGAATCCCTATAAACTACTATATCTGCAATGATCAATTGCATTTTCAACACATTTTGAGTGCATTCTGTACAGTATGCGATTATTTCAGTCCAGATGCATCATTTTGTTAGAATTTGTGTTCACAAACGCATCCAGACAAATTGGTCAAATTTTTTTTAAACTGATGATGACCTTAGTGCTGAAGCAAAACAGCTGTAGTCTAGCCTACAAATAGCCTGACTAGTAAAATTTTTGGGGTTTAGGCCTAACTGTTACTAGTCCAAACACAGACTGATTTGGCTGTTAAATTAAAAATATTAAGAAATTATTAACATATATTGAAGTCTGTGTTATTCTAACTTAAGACAGACTTATGGCGACAGTATATTTTAATTTATTTTCAAACATATTTTCAACAAAATTAAAATTAATTTTCACTTGTTTTTTTGTTTACGGCAGCGAGTTAAAGACCACTTGTCAAATGGCGGAAATTGCATATGAAAGGACCAGTTCTAGATCTTCGAACACCCTAATAAACTTTTGTATTTCTGAAACATCTTTAACTATTCTGATGTATTTATACCTTTATTTCTCAAAACAGCAACAAACAATACTTTCTTAAACAATAACCTGTTCATATTCCACAAAATACAAAGTCAACTAGGGCCTATACCGGAATTCATGTGTTATGCTAACACCAAGGATTTATAAGTGAGAAGGATTCGTGTCTGTCTCTTTACACTACTAAACACCACGCGAGACGCTTATGAACCGGGAATAGAAACCGTTTTTTCTCAACAAATACTTGTCTTATCGAGTCAAACGAAACGTCAATGTAAAGTAAATTAAATTTCACAACGTTTAAACTTGCTTTTAAGACGGAAGATTCTAGAAGAAATGTCTTAAACTATCGTTAAAAAAATACGACCGCTCATGAAATGGCAGCCCCATACGCTTCAGAAAGTAAGACGGTAACCCTCGCACCCCCCATGCTACATCAAAGGCTGCGACGGCGGATATCAAAGGAAATCAGTCCGTCGCCCAACGTCACGGTCAGTGCACAAACACAAAAGCGCCTGCGCTGTCTTTGCCCAAAACTCAGTGGTGGACTTATCCTTCTCATATACGTCCTTGGCTACACTAATAACGGGGCGGGAAGTGAACCGAAATTGAGAAAATCACATTTTTTCTTAATTCATGCCAACAGCATGTTGCAAGTGCTATTTTTCTTTAAGAAGAGAAATTTTGCTATCATTTTAAGATAATCAAATATTTTTCGAATATGTTTAACTTTTCATGCGATGGTGTTTAATTTGGCGATCGTCAATTTTGTTTGGCCTATTCAAACTTTACTTATTTTGGTGTCAACACACACCACAATTATCATGCACCATGAACAAATGTGGCAGGCCTATAAAACGACAGAAACAAATAATTTCTCTCTGTGTTTCTTTCATATTTTCAGAAAACGTTTTAGCTGTTTATCTAGCAAATAATATATTAGGCCTACATGTACCTACCACTGAAACGTCGTCCCGCCAAACAACACTGCAGAAAAGGACTTCCGAATAGCAGATGGTGATCGGGATCGTGTTGCGCTTGGTTGTAAGGTAGAATCCAACTGCATTCCGAGTAGTCTTAATAGAAAACGTCTTAATAACTTCGCGACACGATGCTATAGCATGGTGACATGATGCAATAACACGGTGACATAATGCTATAACATGGTGACATGATGCTAAAACCTGGTGACATGATATGCTGTAACGTAGTGGACACAATGCTTTAACATGATGACAGGTGACATGATGTTATGACCTGGTGACATGATGATGTATAACATGGCGACATTGATGCTATAACATGGGTGACACGATGCTATAACATGGTGACATGATGCTATAACATTGTGACATGATGCTGTAATGTGGTGACGTTGATGCTATAACAGGGTGACACGATGCTATAACATGGTGACATGATGCTATAACATGGTGACATGATGCTGTAATGTGGTGACTTGATGCTATAACAGGGTGACACGATGCTATAACATGGTGACATGATGCTATAACATGGGGACGTGATGCTATAACAGGGTGACACGATGCTATAACATGGTGACATGATGCTATAACATGGGGACGTGATGCTATAACAGGTGACACGATTGGCTATAACATGGTGACACGATGCTATAAACATTGGTGACATGATGCTATAACATGGTAACACGATATTATAAAATGGTGACATGATGCTATAAAATGGTAAACCGATGTTAGTGACACGATGCTATAACATGGTGACATGATGTTGTAATATGGTGACACAATGCTACAACCCGGGGACGTGATGACAAAACATGGTGACACGATGCAATAAAACATCTAGTCTTAAGGCAGCTATGGCGTTCCATACTTAAACAATCGAGCTAG
>NW_027188567.1:0-19028 GCF_041381155.1 Argopecten irradians | reverse complement strand
GATCTCCTTCCGTAACTCTTCTGTGAAATTAGCGGTTATAACTAAAACTTTAACAAATCAAAATCTAAAGATTGGCCGCCGGTCAGCCATTCATGTTGTCCGATCAGTCTCAAAAATGCTTGCATTATGCACATTACTTGCGCCTCACTAAGGAGTAAACCCTACTATATGAAATTATGCGAATAGATACCTTCATTATACTTATGAGGTATTAGCCGGTAACAAACTTTGATCTATCATAAAAAATCCAAGATGGCCACTGGTCGGCCAACTTGTTGACAGCTCAGTCTTCAAAAGCAAATATGCACGAAATCTAGGGCCCTAGAGGGAAAACCTACAAAGATGATAATTGGAAAAAAGACAGTCTCCTTCAGTTACTTTTCCCCCTCCTTACTTTCTCGTCTTGGGGTTTTCAGGGGCCGGGCGGGTTCCACCTCATTCCCCTTCCCTCCCCTTCCCTGTACTCTAGCAGTGGGGGGAGGCCTATAGGAGGGGGTTGTGTTCCATCGGTGGCGAGAAAATAGCGGTAACAAACTATTAACAATCAAAATCACCGATCAGTCTCAAATTTGTCATTTTGACCACAACTTGGGACCTAGTGGGAACCTAACCTCATAAAATGTTAGATGATTAAGTTCCCTTCTGTACTTTCTGTATAATAGCTAAGGATAAAAAAACTTTTTACTCAATCACTGACTAAAACTTCACAATGATTGGCCGCCGGTCGGCCATCATGTTGACCGATTCAGTCATCAAATTGCAATATGGCACATTATAGGGCCCTAGGTCGTAATCCTACTATATGATAATTTGAACCCGTGGGTAACGAAGTAATAGATCCCCTTTGGTAGCTTTATGTGCTTAAGATACGCACGGTTAAGCAAGAATTGTTAACTGACGGACGGACGGAAGGATGGACGGTAACTCCCTCGGACGAAATGGCGATTTGAATACGCCCCCCCATCTTGATGATGGTGGGCTAACTAAGGATAAGTTATCAAACCCCGTAACTCCTTGCAATATAATGTTGGATTTTGACGCACGTTATCATACCCAACTTAGTTCTCGAGAGATATAAAGCAATACACCCAATTTTGGTTCGTGAAAATTGGCATGGACCTATAAAATACTGAATAGTTGATTATAGCGGAATCAACCATGTTTTGGTTGCGTTTTTGTAAAGTCGATAAATCTGTCATGCCAAAATATTGACCGTATTTTGACCAGAGTATCGAACGCGCATCTAAGATCTCATTGATATTAAAGGCAATATTCCACATTTGGTTGAAATCCTGTCAATAATATACTCAAAGTTATATTGATCGGAAACCATGGAGTTAATCTGTTTCTGGGACATATTTACAATGTCACATAAAATTCTTGCTATACAAACAGATTATCGACCATTAGTGAAAACTATCTCGACTTCTCAATGATTTACCAGCAAATCGCTATAAAATTATTGTTGTGAAATTGGATCTATAATATATTTAAGTTTATATAGTGGTAAACCATGGATTATATCGCTGTTTTCACGATTTTTAGATCGCCTATAACTCTTGCAAATAAAGTATTGTGACAGATTTTGACACATTATCAAATGAAAGCGATAGATCTGAGATCTCAGTGATATAAAAGGCTTTTTTACATATAGTTGGTTGAAAAGTTCTCGGACAACTAAATATATTCAAGTTACTGCCAAAAAATCCGTTTTTCGGGACGCCAACGACGCCGATGTTTTGCCCTTTTGGCTGGAGACACAATGAGTCGCATGATGTTGTAGCTCACCAATTTACTGGACCAACAATTGCCGATTTTCCGGATGTTTTTTTTTCGCAGGTTAGTGTGTTTTGTATTTATTTAGTATTTCAATAGTGTTGGAGTAAACTTCGGTGTGCCAAATAGGAGAAAACGGTAGGTCAACATGGATCCATATTTGTTTCTTTAGTTTTTTTTTTGGCAATCAAAAACCTCTTATGACATTATTTCGTTTTTTTAAATAAAAAAAATTAAATTCCCCACATCGCTTACCCTAAATTCACTAGGCAGTCAGGACACTGGACACAGTCTGTAAGCAGATAGTAGGGCCTGGTAGTGCGCTCAATTTAAGAGTATATTTTAAATTTAATTCTTTTTATATATAAATATTCTCGCAGATAAAAGAAATGAAGATGAATATATTGTATAAATAGAGGCGTGTATTTTTTTTTTGGGGGGCCCTTGTAGGAATGCACTCACTCGTGGGATCAGGATGTCTGGAAAAATCGGACAGGCCGGTGCTTTATCTTAAACATGAAACAGGAAATTCCGTATGACAAAAACGCTTAATGCAATTAAAGTAGTCCCAATAGAAAAGAGAAGAAATATGTTGTGGCATTCATTGCAAAGACGTAAATGGCCAAAGTGTTTGCAGACTATATATTTTCGATCTATGAATTAGGCTAAGACATGGATTTGTTTTACCTAAACCGTTTAAACGACATAACCCAAAATTCAGTGGTCCCATACAGCGCGCATGCAATATTGGGTTAGAAGGACAGCAGAGAAGGACGTTGATCGTATTTAAAATCAATTTGCAAATGTCAACCAGTTGTAAAATATTAATAAATAAATGGGAACAAATATTGCTTTCTATCAAAATTACCGCGTTCCTAATTAAAGATAGAAAATCTCTTCTTCGCCAGCCTACGAAACTTCTGTGCACTGACAGTCTCTTCCCGCAGAAAATCGTTGTACCGAAGAGATCTAGCAGGAGCGCTTTGAATGGCGCACTTATATTATAGAAATTAACTTTCGGTTTCAAGTTTTGTTCAGTCCAACACATATATTTATATATTGTGTATTTGGTGTGATACACTGATCATTAAAGATACAATAAACAGTCATTGTTGTATTTTATTTTCTTCAGAAAATACGGAATTTGTGAAAAATTATTAAAAAAATCGGGATAGTTATACTCTTAAAATTCATACACAATTTTTCAAACTCTCATATTTTCTGGCAAAAAAAAAATCAATGTGACTGTTAGCCCACAGGGCAAACCTGGCATCGATTTTTTCTTTAAAACTAACATGTACAGTATACATATACATGTATATATATATTATAGTATCAAGGGTATTGAACTCGGCGGTCGAGAAAAACAGACCTATTTTTTCAGAAAACCGTGATTATCTTGAATGAATGGATTCAGTTACAAACATTGGCGGTTATCTTAAACATTATAGAGAGACAAAATTAATTTTATCTTTTGCCTTTCGCAGTGCTTGGATGATACCGCTACAATTGGCCTATGTTATTGATCGAATTCGGGAAATGTGTGTACTGAAAAATATTGACATTGGTAGAACATTATCAATGCCAGGTCCTGATGGTGTGTTAAGCCCATAGGGACATGTATAGTCTCTATATGTTTTTTTTCATTGGAGAGTACTATACATTTAAGCTAATAAACTGTTACAAGGAATTGGACATACTGAGTTGATATGAAGCCCATCCGGAATGGTAGTTAAAATAAGATATGGCGCCCGTTAGGGCGCCGTTAAGTAACTATTGATCTTTTGGACGGATGGGCTTCATATCAACTGATTGTCCAATCTGGAGGTAACAGAGTTTCTTGCTTAAATACTTAATAATTTCCATTTCAGATCATTCGATAATTCAAAACTAGACTTGATATATTCATTTGAATTTCCCGCTTGCTGCTTGTGTTTGACGTCACCAAGTTCAATAAACGGAACAAGCTCCCATTTAAGCATTCAGATTATGTATATAGATAAGCACACAAACGGTTTGAAACAAGCATAACCAAATAAATAATTATGGCGATAAGTAGTTTTTATACTAAGTTATTTTGTCAATACCGATAATATCCACTTAGATTTTCAAAGACCGCACAAGCCCACCTGTTTAAACTCACTATTTAAAAATATTTGACCGGTTTATAGTTTAGGCGTAAGTATACTTGTCGTATTAACTTTCTCATTGAGACGACTCGCGGAAACGTCTAATATTCATACGCTTGACCTGATTGCGAGTTCATAGCCAGATAATTGCACGCCATTCTAGGATTTAACATAGAAATTAAACGGGAAACTTGAAAGAAGAATGGTATAATATAAATGAATAATTAACGTAACATTCGATACATACCCGCAAGTGGACTACTCTCCTGTAATATGCAAAGGACGGAATAATCTCAATAAGTGGAGATTTTGATCTTGGATCTTTATGAAATTGCTATCTCGAGAAAACAGTCACATAAAAATTACTTACTGCAGGAGGTTTTGCATTGTAGATAGTAGTTGTGGCCAAATATCAGAGAGCCTCGACGCCGTGTGTGGTCCGTCACCATTACGAGTACTGGATACAAACTAAAGTCTTTTAAAAAGTTTAGAAAGGCGCGAAATACCAAAATATAAAAAAAAAAAAAGAAATAATATGGAGGGCGGAATGAAAATATCCGTATTTTACAGCTCGTCGTAACGTTGTAAACGGACATGCAATCTCTGGGACACAAATTTTTCCTGTAATAATAGCACAAAAATAAACATTCATAATAAAAAGTTTTGAAAGGCGAGAAAATAAAAAAAAAATGTAGGGGGAAATTGGAAGTAATATATGTAATTTTACGTCGTAAAACGGTAACGGACATGCAGGTCTCTGTGGACAACATACTTTCCATGTTAAATTAGTAAAAAGAAAAAAATTTCATTGTTTCAAATTGCATAGTATACTTATAAATATATATTCTTAATATCGAATGTCTTTCTATATACAGATCTAATTTATTTGAAGGAAATGTCTCAATTAAACATTATTTAATTTCATTTGAGTAAATTGGTATAATAGTTTTGGACCATTTTACCGTTACGGATATTTGGCCATTTTTTAATATATGTTATTTTTTTCTTCAAAATTTTGCAGTAAAAGTTGATTATAATATGTATTTAAGGCATGACTTGTATCACTGATATATATACATCTAAATGCATATACTTAATTAATCAATATAGAGCATCGTGGACGAAAAATGTCCCGTTTTGAGAAATATGGTCCAAGGTATATTTCATTCAGTCCATCAAACATATACAAAAAAATATGACAACATCCAGTTTTCATTGAATAGCCCACTTGTAACGTCCAACATGTAATTCGAAATCATGATAATTTTATATCCACAATATTCTCAAAACATATTCATGCGGAAATTAAAGATTGATATATACATGTCCATTGTGTTACATGGTTACTTTTGTAAGTACAAGATCTTTCATGGTCAGGTCCGCCTCATATGTCGAAACGGGATCGTTTTCAAAATTATGCAATCGTACGACAACACTTTAAGAATTTTTTACTTTGTATAATTAAAATGAATAGATTGCTAATTATGAATTTCATTCTCTTCCGTGTTTTAAAATGTCCTGTATATCGTTAAGTTCTCCGTAAAAATAATGAAAAGACGCAATTATTTTCAAAAAATTCCAAATGATATTATTTTATACAACTTTTCGATGTCAAAATGCACATTCAAAGAAATTATAGAACTTTGCAAAACTTCATGAAATTTGCTACGTCCAGAAAAGTTTTTTTTTTAATAATTATAGTTATTTTACTATATCCGAATGAAGTACTGTCTATGTCTATATGGTGTATAATTTGTATTTAAGTGGAGCTAAGGTGGAGCCCTAATTACTCATCCTTCTGGATCGGGAGATTCGACATCCTCGTATGTGGGGAAGTTGATAGGAAGTAAAAAACTAAACAAACATAGCGCAGCCATCTAAGTATAAAGCTTAAACTCTTGTACACTTTAACCATTATGGAAAGTTTGAAATCGTTCATTTACTTTCAAGATAAATATCTAAAAAATAATTAAATGTTTTGAATTACTGAGGATATATCAATTCAGTTTCACATGGAAAGATATAATTGTCCGAGAGTGTTTTATAGAAAGCGAAGATGACAGTACTTAACTTACGGACAACTTCCTCGCACGTTTTGTCACGATGTAATAGATGACGAGAAAAGAAAATGTTCGAGAATGATGAAGCTATGGTATATTAAATGATGATAACTTTGACTTGACTGGATGGCTTATTTCTAGAGTGTCCAGAGAATGATAGCCGATGTGTTCAGAACAAACGTCGGTAGGTCCTAATCTGCTTACCAAATAAAAATAATTTACATGCTTTAAATTAATGGTACATTACAATTAAAATTACAGAATTATGATTGACTAGATCTCGACGCATTGGCAGATAATAATCACCCGTGGTCTGTGTTCCTTTAGGCCAATTAGGTATTGGCCGTGACATTATCTCTCGGTTACAGTAATTGATTGGAAACTTAAAAACTTTTCAGAATACAAGGTATCTAAAGTAATTTGCCAGTGGCTTTACACGTAGTTATCACAGACACATTTGGCTGGATTTATCTCAAAATGTCAACAAACGGTATACTATGATCAAGAATAAAACAATAGGAATGTCTCAGAAATTATCACACCAATGTATGTTTTAACTGATTAACTGATGTTAAAATTTTAGCATAATCTATCTAACGGCAAGTTCCGCAAAGCACTTTAGAACCCATTTTGTATTACAAAATTCTTTTGTAGTTATGTACCTTAAAAATAATACATAAAGGACATTCGTGTGTGAGTAAATCGTAGACATATGTTTTCTGTGTGAGGTGCGCGAAAAAATGATTACCGTGATGCGAATCGGCAATACAACAGAAGATGCATATATAACCGATATTTTGAAGTATTATCGTTTTCGTCGTCAGCTAGGTATGAATATAAAGCATTGATAGGGTTTTAAAACGCCTTAACTTGATCATTGCGGATTATTTTGACTTTCTTTTATTTCTGTATTTTAGAAAGCCCGACATTTTAAGCGCGCGAGAAACGATATCTTTAGGATAGACGTATTCTACTCTGAACATGAAGTACGCCGTCAAACAAACGACAAGTCGTTGGCATATTGATAAAAACCTGATCACTTTAAACAGATTTAATGCTGCAATAGAGGCAGCCCTGGTAGACATTGATGTGGTATCTTGGCATGAAAAAGTTGATCATTCAACGTCTTCAGGAATGTCATGTTTCAAGAAATTAACTGATGTAGAACTTCACATCGTTTAAAATTTGGTAAATCTAATCAGTTTGTTCTTTATATATTATGAATTCAAAATTGCTATTAATGATGAAAGTGATGAAAACAGCTTTTAATTTTTAAAATAGGAATGTAAAACGAGATCGATAATTATGTAGAGTCGCAAAAATTATTAACTTACCGTCAAAACTAACCATCACCTTCTTAAAATTTGATTAAAATGAATAAAATATTAATTTTCATAACGCGGGTCGTTAACTATCACATGTATGAACTGCGTCAGACGGTAAAACAACCAAATGACTCTCCACTGTTATCATATATTACGCAGGAAATATATTGCATATGTATGGTGCTGTTACCTCATCTTATAATGCCATCGGTACATGTTTTCTGATGGTATTAATGATTTTTAGGAAATCTTTATGTTTTGCTCCGGAAAGGTAATGGGCCTTTAATGGTAAAAAAGATTAACAGATAACACAGTGTATTTGAATGGAATATGACTTTATTCAAACAGATACAAATATGACTGTACATTAGATATAAATATCATGACTATTGGCAATGCTGCCAAACTTTCAGTTTTCATGGTAGTATTGACGTGATACGTACTTTGTAGTTCTGAGATACATATCAAAATTCGCTTTGATATGGTGAGATTGGAATTTATGGCAAATATATATCTTAAGACATGATGAATAGATTATATTATGATTGACAAATGCACTTTTAACTTTCGTTTTAACACGAATCAAATTGCATTACATGAACAGTGTATGCTATCAAAGTCATACAATCTGTATCTTTCAGGGTCCGTAAAACAAACAATGACAGACTATGGCGTAATATCCTTAAAAAGTTATGAACTTCATCAAATTAGAAGTCTAGAAAGTTCTGAGATCCAAAGATATATATATATATAAAGATTTATTTATATTTATTTATATATTTATTTTGCGGTCAGAACGAAAGTCAAAAGTTACATTTATAGTAAAGAGCATTTATAGTACTTCTTTCAGAATGTTTCTGTATATAGATGAGATTAGAATACATTTCATCTGTTAAGGTGACTGATTGTATTATTATTACTAAAGAATATATTAGGACTTATGAATCCTTTGTCGTAGATTGTACGACACGTGTCAACGTGTGTGTAT
Source organism: Argopecten irradians (assembly GCF_041381155.1). Taxonomy (NCBI): domain Eukaryota; kingdom Metazoa; phylum Mollusca; class Bivalvia; order Pectinida; family Pectinidae; genus Argopecten; species Argopecten irradians. The sequence continues at coordinate 10,750 of NW_027188567.1, read as the reverse complement.
GTATGCATTTTTTTTTACATTAATTTGTTCCCTGTCGAGTTTCTTTCAAATGACCTTGTAAAACGCGTTTCATTATCGAGGATTAGTGTGCTTAGATGCACAATGTATTTGGAAATGGAATTTATGTAAGCTTAGAGATTGTTTTTGCCTTATCACAAATATTCAGTGGTTTTATGAACATGTATTGAAATATGAATAAAAACAGTTTTAAAGAAAACCATAAATAAACCATAACAACATAAATCAGTTGATAAGAATATATAAAACTATATACACAATAAATTATCTGGGTATACATTTTTACAAATTATCATTTTTGTAAAGTATCATCATGCTAACAAATAATTAAAATCAGAGCTTTTGACACAAGGGAGAGAACTAGGTTCTAACTATATGATGTGTATATGTTACATGTACATGTGACAAGTCACTTGGGTATAGCGTTACAATACCGGAATACATATACCGTGCAGAATTACCAAGATTGTAATAAGATTGTGCTTAGTAACGGTGTATCAATCGAAGATTTAATCACAAAACTAAACGTTGTCAACTAAACACCACGAAACTATAATTTAGTGGGTTTGTGCTTATACATAAGCCCGAGTTCTTCCCCTTAGCAACAAGTGCACTAACAACTTTGGCAGTGCACATGAGGCGGGCCATTAAAACATCAATGATAAAAACTAATTATAAACTTAAATCTTATACAGTTAGTAGTATTTTGCAAGTATATCTTGCGACTAAAGTTACAAATGGCTTCAACATCAAACAAACGCTCTTTTGATATAAACAAAAACCTATACAAGCACAAATATTGTGTCCTACAAAATACGGGTTACAGCTAAAGGAAATACATGTAGTACATGCAAGTGCAAGTTCGATTGCACTTATTTTTCTCTTTCCGTTCTGTTTTCTATAGTTCTTTGGGCATTATTTTTCTCTTTCAGCGTTCCACTCTCATTTCTGATGGACGTCTTTTGAGGAAAACTTTTGGACCCTTCAGTGACGCTCTTATACACTTGATGTATTCTTCAAGTGGCATGTCTGCAATATCACGGAGGAAAGTTTCAAATTCCAAGTCACAGCCATCTTTGTAATCATTCATCTTTTGTTGCAGAGCCTTGTACTTCTTTCTATACTCGTCAACGTCAGTTTCTAGAGGCTCAAGAAGCATAGTTTGTGGTAATGGTGGTAGAGGAAAACCAAACCTGCACACTGATTTACCACCTTTTTTACAGGTTTTTGAATGTTTGTGTACTTGGAGGTCAATAAGATTTTGAAGTTCAGGATCATCCGTTTGTAGTGAACAAGTGACATATTTGTCAACATATTCTACTATTGAACTCTCATCATCGTTAGGATACTTTGGTGCATCTTTTGTCCACAGAAGCATGTGTATGTGTGGTGAACCTCTATTTTGGAACTCAACTCTTCTAAAAACATCTGTTACAGTTCCGATAGGGTTGTGATCACTTTTCAAGAAAGATGTGATGAATTCGCGTACTCTGTTGTCAAAAAATCTGGCACAGGTCACGGGATCCTTTTTGACCAAGTTGGTTTTTCTGTTCCAGTCCATTGATTCAAGGTTTTCATCTGACAGAATAGTACCATCTAGTGTTGCCAGTGTTCTCAAAAGGTCTGGCCATCTTGTGTCAGCTGATGACAATGACATGAACCACGTAGGTAGACCAAGCTGTCGTATCATGGCAAATGCATCTTTTTTCTTAGATGACAGGTATGCAGGGGAGTTTCTCAATGTTCTAAAAATGTAGTAGCCTTCGTTTAGTCTGACAATTTCATTTGCAGATGATTGATTTCTAACTTGTCCAGCAGTTATCTTTTTTCCTTCTGATTTACATCTTCTAACAGCAAGATTGACCTTGTCACTAACTTGCTTGATCTGGATTTTCTTCAATTTGAAAAAGATATTTGGAACAGACTGAGCAGCTCTTCTGTCAACACTTCTCAATTCCCATTTTGCAATGTCACTGTAATGTACATTTTTGTGTCTCTTTTCATTGTCCAATCTTCGCTGTCCACAGAAAATTGAAGGAAAGCAAAGGTACTCTGCATCTTTGTCTTCATATAAGCTAATAGGTTTCTGGTTTTCTCCTGGAGCAAATACATATATTTTGTTTGTGTCAAAATCTGTGTCATCCACTAATGTATCTGTATTGCCCTGAGTTCCATCATCTGCAGAAATTTCACAAAAATCATCAGATGCCTCCTCAGAATCTCTGTCATCTTTTGAACGAGAACTTCCTGTTAATTCTGTGATAAGCTCATCATTGGCTTCTGTGATTCGTTTCTCCCATGTTTCATCAATTTTGATGTTTTCATTTTTGTATAATTCACTGTTTTCCATCAACCATTTTAGAGCTTTGAGCACAACCTTGGGGCGAATGTTTTCAGAAAACATGATGACTTGTGAGATAACCGTTTCTTTAATTTCACTGCAATTGTTACATGTTTTTCATCCACTTGCCTCGGAAGTGCGTTAATAGTAGGTTGTATGTCAACAGGTACATTAACAATATTTCCTTTCGCAGATAATTGACCTCCTCTGGGAAGTTCACGTATTTGCATAAAAGGTATCCGTTGTGATATCAACCTTTCTTCTAGTGGATGCAAATTCAGAACCTCGGGCTTTTTGGGCCACAACATCCCATTTTTTACTGACAATTTTGGTACCTTCTCTTCTTTTAATGATGCCAGACAAGTGGAACAAAGCCATTGTTTTCCATCAACAGATGTAAGATCAGTACATAGTTGTCTGCTCTCCAATGTAATGTGGGCTTTGTCAAGTTGGACAACACTTTTGCGAAACCATGTTTGATGACAACAGGAGCAAGCATATATTGGGCCATTTGCTACTCTAGCATGAAACTTTACTATCGATTCATCAATTGTACAACCTATGTGTCTTTTTTTGTTTAGTAATCTTTCATGGTCTACCAATGCAAACGTTTTTCTTTTTGTAGCTTTAGAAAGTTTGTCTCTACACCTCTCCATTTGTCGGTGAACTTTCCGATTTTCTTGCTTTTTTAATCTTTCTTTTTCCAACTGCAAAGGATTCTTCCTTAAAAGCCTTTTCATTTCTATTTCAAGATCACAATATTCCTTTCGTTGTCTAGCCTTTATCTTGGCTTTAAGTGTGCTTTTTCTTTCTTTTTGTTTTGTTTCTACTTCTTCTCTTGATCTCTGTTTTGCTTTAAGTTCAGACTCTCTAAATTCCTTGTTTTGTCTGGCCTTTGTCATAGCTTTAAGTGTGCTTTTTCTTTCTTTTTGTTTTGTTTCTATTTGTTCTCTTGATCTCTGTTTTGCTTTAAGTTCAGACTCTCTAAATTCCTTGTTTTGTCTGGCCTTTGTCATAGCTTTAAGTGTGCTTTTTCTTTCTTTTTGTTTTGTTTCTATTTGTTCTCTGGATCTCTGTTTTGCTTTAAGTTCAGACTCTCTAAATTCCTTGTTTTGTCTGGCCTTTGTCATAGCTTTAAGTGTGTTTTTTCTTTCTTTTTGTTTTGTTTCTATTTCTTCTCTTGATCTCTGTTTTGCTTTAAGTTCAGACTCTCTAAATTCCTTGTTTTGTCTGGCCTTTGTCTTAGCTTTAAGTGTGTTTTTTCTTTCTTTTTGTTTTGTTTCTATTTCTTCTCTTGATCTCTGTTTTGCTTTAAGTTCAGACTCTCTAAATTCCTTGTTTTGTCTGGCCTTTGTCATAGCTTTAAGTGTGCTTTTTCTTTCTTTTTGTTTTGTTTCTATTTCTTCTCTTGATCTCTGTTTTGCTTTAAGTTCAGACTCTCTAAATTCCTTGTTTTGTCTGGCCTTTGTCATAGCTTTAAGTGTGTTTTTTCTTTCTTTTTGTTTTGTTTCTATTTCTTCTCTGGATCTCTGTTTTGCTTTAAGTTCAGATTCTCTAAACTCCTCACATTGTCTAGCCTTCTTAATTCTTTTGTGGTTGTTTTCTCGATCTTTCAATTTATATTCTAGATTTTCTCTAGCTTTTTGTTTGCTCTCTACACAACAGCGATTTTGTCTTTCCCTAAAACTTGAACATTCCCTTCTTTTCTGCATATAGTGTTTCATATACATTTTTCTCTTTGCTGATGATTGTTCCTCTTTCAATAATGCCTTATCATTTTGAAAGTCAAAGTATTTGTCAAGCAATGATTTTCTCCCTGAAGTCTGTTTGGAAATTGTAACTGGTTGAATTTCAAACTGGCAGTGACTGTTCATGGAGATATTTGCACTTCGATAGTATGAAAACATGAAATCGACCAAATGTTGTGAATTTTGAAAATTCATTTCAACTGCTCTTCCATCAACACATGATAGGCCATCTGAACCATGGGAGTGTGAATCAAATATTGACGGGTTTTTGTTGCTATCTAGATACAAAGCTGTACAAATCCCTCCAACACTAATAAAGCCTTCATTGTGATTAGAAAATAATCTGTCAACACCTTCCTGTAGGTTCAAGCGTATCTTGTGAATCATTCCAATCAGACATTGTGCTATACAACAGAAGCCATATATTTTCAGATCAAGGTACTGGAACTTTAAAGTTTTTACGCCAACAGGGATAACAATCAAAGGTAGCTCTTTAAACTGAAAGCATTTTTGAACAAAATGTGTTTGTTGATTTTTACATTTCTTGCCATCTTATTCTGAAAATTAAACTCAATCAACCATTCTAGAGTCAGACTATCATACATCAGTTTTGAACGGTTTCTGATGTTTGGTATTGCTTCAGGTTTTTAACAGAGATCAGTGAAACTAAAAACTGTTGTCACATTGACACTGCTATTCCCTATTAGAAACTGGTGGGAAATAATTTCACCTTTGCCTTGTTGACTGAAACAAGAGTTTCAATTTTAGTGGTTAAGTAGAAGATACTCATTTGGCAATGGTATTCGTTGCCTGAAGGCTCTTTTAGCAAGGTTCATTGCGCCCGAAGGCAGTTCATGACAAGTTTTTGGTGCCCGAAGGCAGTTTAGAACAACATTTTGGGCGGCGTCCTGAATGGGCAGTTTCATACATGTTTTTTTTTTGGCCGGCCCGATAGGCCGATCAGGACATACTTTTTGGCGCCCCAGATGAGGCTAGTTCATACAAGTTTTTGCGCACGTAGGCAGTTTAGGCAAAGTTTTTTGGCGCCCGACGATGCTGTTTTAGGCAGTTTTTGGCGCACGAGAGGCATTTTTAGGCAAGTTATAGTAGGCGCCCGAAGTGCCAGTGTCAGGACAAGTTTTATGGCGCCCGAAGGCAATTGGTTTTCCGTCCCCTTTTTATAGAGGGCGGTAAATCTCCCCCCCTTCTCTTGGTTCCTGTTTTTACTGTGGCCAGGATTCACCAAGTCGAACAGGTCCGTCACGACGTCACAAACTGTCACTCGTAATGTCATAGGTTACTTATTTTATTACGTGGGCCTAGTAACCTCGAGTCTATTTTCTGTTTGTTCTTCTTCGCCATGGGACGGTCTTCCATGTCTTTTTTACGAGGCCATCTATCCTGACAATAATTTAAAAAGGGACCATGTTAATTCAAATGCCAATGGCCAAATTTATCTTAACAACAAAACAATAACTATATGTATTAGTAATAATCAGTATAACTTCCCTTTTTTATAAAAGAAGAACCTGGGAAATAATTATTTCAAGCCACGGGGAAATGTGACAATTACATATTGAAGTCCCTTAGTCGTTGGGATACCGGTCATTTAGATACTGCTATCGAATCGCTACTCCATTTTTAAACTAGGCAATTTGTCAGTTTAGATAATAAAGTGCTTTGCGAAACTAACTTCCTAAAAAACCCTTCATTTACAATACATGTACTTATATATGATGGCCTTTGCTACTAGATAATTTTTCTGCACTCCATCATAATAAGATAAGTATACATCTTACATGTAAGGCAACTTAAACTGCTGGTAAAAAAGTCGATAAAAATGGAAAAGTGAAATTAGCAAATACCACCACATAATAACCCTGCGGATTTATATCCAACGAACGGCCTGTATGAAATAAATCAAATATAAACCATATATAAAATCATGCTTGTAATTTTTGTCCGCTGTCTTTGTCTATTACTCAAATGTCATCCGTTTCATTCCTTTTCATTTAATTTTATTTGGCTTAAATAAAAAAAATTCAGGTTAACTTCAAGCTGCACCATCATACAAATACATGTTTCAGGTCTTTGAAAATCACGTAAGCAATTTATGGGACTTAGAGATATGTAACAGAAGTTTAAAAATGCTTCGAGGTGCTTTGAAATATTCGTGACCAATACAGAAAATTGTTATTAAAGAATGTATTATCATTCTCACAGTGGGGTGTATCACACTAAACTTTCATAACAAAAGTCTATGAAACAGGATTTACTGGATTAGACAGTGACTTCCTGTTTTGGTGTTATGCAATATTGGAATTAGTGCATAATAAAGAATAATTACACAAGTACACTCACAATAACAACAGACAAGCGGACTAAATACAATGTATTAAGTAGGTAACATAAATCATTTAAAAAAAGTATTAAAATATTTTCTAAGGGAAATCCAACATGTAAAAGTGAAGAAATGAATGCCCAGATGATTAATTACAGGTGTATATGTATATCTGTAACTGACCTTTAATGTAAGGGCGGGGTTTTTACAATTCTGTTAAAATAATGTAAACACATTGTCAGCACAATTAACCTAAATATGTTATTTTCTCTTTATTTTTTACCCGGGTAATTGCAATGATGAAGCTTGTTATAGCACTTGTTTAAGCATATTGCATTCCAGGGTTTTCGTTTTTGGTTGTCCCCGATAGATTCCTATCCGATTGGTGCAAGGGATCCCCAAAGGGGATCTTAGCGACCACCCAAGTAATTGATTTTTGTTTCAGAATTGGAAAAGAAGTGATCTTCTTCCCGTCTTTTCAAACGTTTTGCTAACATACTACACCTGTAATTTGAAGACAAGTTCGCTTCAGAACTTTCAAAGGACTAGTTGGACCATATCAATTACATATTTCATAAATGCAATATGCATATACTAGTGGGGGGGGGGGCTAATATATGCTCAGGGAACCTAACAATTGAAATTTGAGACAGGAATCCATTCAGTAAACTTTTGAGAAATTAGCGTTAACAATACTTTTTTTACTAATCACCAAATATTATATGGATGGCTTCCTGGTGGCCATTAGAGATTTTAGTGATTTAACCAAACTTTAAACATTCAAAATCAAAGATGGCTGATTGACGGCCATCTTGTTGTCCATCTTCAGTACCTTAACAACCCGCATTTAGCACACCATTGGGGCCCGTTGGGCTAAACACTTCTGTGGTTTATGCGTGTCTGGTGGACTGTCTGGATGTTATGGGAAATAGGTGGATAGTGGTGAATTTCTTGTTTTGGGGCTTAACGGACAGAATGAAGATTGGCATTTTCTTTAATATTTAAACTACCTTTTAAAAATAAATACCAATGTTTTTTTATTCATTTCCATATAATTTAAGTTAACAACAAAAATGGCAACTGCATGCATGGCACTAGAAGGCTACGGCCCTGAGTATACAATCTCAACTCTGTTGTAATAGCCTGATTGCAAGTTATGTAACATTAATTTAGTGAAAATGGGAATCGAATAAAGTTTTGATTACAAATGTGATCTGCTGATAACAAAGTGCAAGTATTAGCTAAGCAACTAAGTAGGTATAGGAACTCATAGAGTTTGACTTCTTTAACCTGTGCTCCAATTATAGATTACGGTCAGGTTATGTCAACAGTTTGAAGTGAATCTTAAGTTTGGCGTGGGGTGTGTTCTACCAACTTAGTGTCACTGTACCCTTATCTAATATACACTTTATTGAGGGCTGGCCATCAAATAATACACACACATACACAAGTCTGATGGGCAGTGGTAGTAAAAATGTGAAGCGTCAGATTGACGCACGGCATGCAAAGGTCGTGCGTCAGAATAAATTTTGCTGCGTCAATGACCTGAGGTCTCAGGTTAATGGATGCCCTGTATATGTAGAGTTGGAAAACATTCTCATAAACAGAAAACGGAAATCTCAACAAGATCCAGCATAAACCTTCCAATTTAATTCTTAAGTGAATCAAACATTTACATTTTGGCCTGAATCTTAACTTAAAAGCAGTTTTACGTGACCATTTGCTTCAGAACTTTCTGCCTGTTGACAGAGAATGACGTTGAGGTATACTTTGTAGCCGCCGTCATATATCTTTGCATAAAGTGAAAGTAGAAGTATTCTATGCTAAATATTGTTTTTTGTTATAAACTCAATATTAGTAATTCAGCAAGGCTATCAATTTCTAGTATAAAAATGGGTTTCAAAGCCGTACAGTAAAGTCAATAATGTGCACAATAAGCATTTTTAAAAACTTAAGTTAACACACGATATTGATAGCCTGTTGGGTCAGGGGAGATAACTCTTTCGCCGTTAAGATATCCTTTAATTATATACATGGCATCTAAACTGCATTCATAACAATCATATATTTCTATTTGGTAATAGTTAAAAAAAACCCAAACAAACAATGGATTAACTGCAGCGCTCTCAGAATAGCTTTGCCTAAATTTACATTATTCTAAAGGTAACTGATAGGGAAAGGTTGTAGTGTAAAATTATAGGCACTTAATCATGTAAAACATATTGCACATATGTGTATCCCTCCCTTTTCAAAAGTGTGAGTACAATATAAATGTAAATTTAATAGAAATCGGGAGCATAAACTAATAAATTGTTGAAACTATATTTGAAGATCCATGTGTTTGCCTATATGACTAAAATATATGATAGCATAACATTTTAATGGGAATTATCATGGTCTGTTGGAAGTAGGCTTTTGCCCTGGACAAAGATCAACATTTCGTTTTTCACACCACTTTGTCAAAAATTCCAACAGAATTATCATGCAGAATGACGTACAATGTCAAAAAACTGTTGAAAATATATATCAATTCGAAAAAAATACAATAAAACATCTAGAATTAAAGTTTTAGATGTTATTTGCACAGACTTATTCTTGAAAGCATGCCATCCCTGCCATGTTACCTTGTTGCATATATCCCACAATTCTATCAACTTCCGGTTTGTTAAGGATATTCTTAGCAGAGTTATCTCCCTTACCTTACAGAGATACATAGACAATATTTTGAGTTCAAATCCCAATCTGCCTAATTGATTTTTTTAAAACTATTTTTAACTATTTTTTTCGCCTGGCTTCTGTCTTAATAACTTTCAAATAAATATTTTTGTATTGAAAAGTTTTTAAAAAAAATTAAAAAGAACAAATGACAATTCTACAAATAACTAAAAATATTTATTCAAATGTACATGCATAGCCAAACTGACCCCCTCCCAAAGTCTCATGAGTCACAGAATTCACAATTTATGCAAAGCATCTTAAGACCTATCAGTTTACTAAATCTAATTGTATCATATCTTCTAATTGAAAAGAAGAATTTAAGAATTTCTGTCATTTTGACCTTTTTGACCCCGCCCTGAAGCCCCTGGGCCATACATGGCCAATCTAGAAGTGATGTTCCAACTGTCATCTCACTATGATAATTCAAAGTCAATCAGGTGTGACATATTGAATACACAAAATGAACAAAATATTTGTTTTTCTTTTCATCATAACTGAAGTAAATTTCATCCCCTCCCCAGGGAAAAATCGGAGACCCTGGGGTGATGAAATTCACGATTTTTGTACCAAACTAGAAGTCAGTCAGTGTCAGTGATTTTATAAATTTCACTTTTTAATTTATGGAGATTATTTGGTTCCATCAAACCTGTGAATTCAGAAGAAGATTTTTGAAATTTTAGCCATTTTGACCCATTTTGGCCCCGCCCCTCTAGTCCCTGGTGGTCAACCAGGACCAACATGGATATGGTGTTAAAATGCTATTTCAGGCTAGTAATTCAAACCCAGTTTGACTCATTTCCTATTAAAACTAAGCAAATAATGTTCACAAATGTGTTTTTCCTATATAGAATATAGTAAATTTGACCCCCTCCCCAGGGGAAAATCTGAGATCCCAGGGCCATGAAATTCACAATTTTAGTAAAGGGCCTTAACATCTTCCAATCTATGAAGAGTATTTAGTTCCATCAAATCTGTGAATTCAGAAGAAGATTTTTGAAGTTTTAGCCTATTTGACCCCTTTTTGGCCCGGCCCCTCAGGCCCCTGGGAGTCGGCCAGGACCAATATGGATATGACGATAAAATGCTATCTCAGGCTAATAATTCTAACCCAGTTTGACTAATTTCCTATGAAAAATAAGCAAATAACATTCATAAATGTGTTTTTCCTATATAAACTATAGTAAACTTGACCCCCTCCCCAGGGGGAAACACAAGACCCTAGGGTCATATAATTCACAATTTTTGTAAAGGACCTTAAAACCTTTCCATCTATGAAGAGTATTTGATTCTACCAGTTCCAGAATAATTTCAGAAGAAGATTTTTGAAGTTTTAGCTTATTTTGACCCCTTTTGCGCCCCACCCATAAGGCCCCTGGGAGTCAGCCATGAAAATTTAGGGGATAATTCTGACCAACATTTGACTCATTTCCTTTACAAATTACCAAATAAATGCCTCAAAATGTTGTTATTCCCTGATATAAAACTTATAGTAAAACTTAATCCCCCTCCCCAAGGGGAAACCTGAGACCCCAGGGTCATATAATTCACAATTTTTGTAACTAGTCTGAGGACCTTAGACCTTTC
>NW_027188566.1:0-19040 GCF_041381155.1 Argopecten irradians | reverse complement strand
GATATTGTGTTTGAAGAGTTAGGTTCGTGTGAAATCGATGATATTGGATTTCAATCAACGGATAAATGATCATTTACATCGATATTTGTTGCATATCCCAACATCCATTTAGATCTAATGTATTACGACTATGGTTAATTAATGTGTGTTTTGATTAAGGCTTTATAAATTTAACAATAATAATAAATCTACACCTATCTAAAGAATATTTCAGTACACAAGTGTTCAAATGGAATCTATGGGTCTATACAGATGCCAGAGCTTTGCAGACAATCTGTATAAATATGAGAAAGTTAACACTTATTATATGGTTTTTGTAGTTAAAATAACGAAATATATCCATGTTTATTTGATCACAGGCATTCGATGTCGATTCTAAAATTGATATCATTTCTTTTAGTGCCAAATTTGTTATTTGTATTTTTTAAAACCTTTTTGAATTTTGCAGACATTAATTAAGATTATGTGTATGATGAGTGAATTCAATTCAGAGGATCTTACATGTGTGGCTATCTATATAAAGTTAATCAATTCGATTTAAAAACCAAATTTGATATGTATAGAATTATTTAACGAGTTTGATAAATCTGCACATACATAGTCACGAGTGAATGATTCTATTTATACACATAACTTTTATTAATAGAAATATAGAAATTCCGCCCCTATATAAGACAGTAGAAAAATCCGGCTTAGTTGTGACGTTTTACCGTCTACTGAAAGAATCATGCAACGTCGTATATAGATTATGACGTTAAAACTACGTTGACGTCATAAGTGTTATACACGTGTCTTAACGACCATTTATGACATGACTGGACGGGCCAGTTATGAGATAAAGTTACAGTTAAAAGCTCAAATTTAGGTCTTTAGACTCTTAATAATTGGAAATGAAGTTGTTTTGTAAGATATTAGCCTCTTTTGGACCATGTGACCTTGAATGGAGGTCAAGGGTCTCTTCATTTGAACAAATTTTATAGTTCTTCATGCCAGCATGCTGCATGCCCAACAAGAGTACCACGAACCTTTCAGTTCATTGAGAAGAAGTCTTTAAAAGATTTTAGCCTTTTTGGACCCCCCTAACAACCTTAATGAAGTTCTTGAAAAGGTAATTCATTTGAACAAACTTTGTAGCCCTTCATTAAGAACCCTGGGTCTTCCGGTTATTGAGAAGAAGTTGTTTGAATGAAAAGTTTAAGCACGTGCAGGGTTGACGGACAAAAACCATGATGACTATAGGTCATCCTGACCCTTTGGGATCAGATGACATAAAAACAGACCACTTAGATTTTCTCATCACCACCATAAGGTAGAGAAGAAAAGAGTTGCAGATGACATAAAGGCTGACATATTGTGCAGTATAAAAAACAAACACTGGAAAAGTAAAGTATATCATTAATTTTAATTTTTATTCAAAATAAAGAGATGTGATAGTCAGAAATAAATTAGTATATTTGCAACATGCATTTAACTAATACCTGTACATGTAGTACACAAATTAAAACCAAGCACTTTATAATTGTATAATCTGTAATAACATTACATAACATTTTCATGACCAAGCATTTTGTGAATATTTCACTCCACTTAAGATTGAATACACAGTCTCCACACCCGAGTATATAGCCTGCAGCAACTTACAATATGCTAAATTGCCCATGGCTTTTTACATCAAATACATTTTTGGTGCAAATACAAGTATAAATATTTATAACCAACAGCACATTAACTAATGGGCTTTGATGTTACATGTTAAATAAATTGTATGGCATGTTGTAATGACAAGTGATGAAAAAAAAAAAAATAGTATCTATACAAGTGTGAATAAAGCAGTACATTAAGTTAATATGTGATTATGTAATTAAAATTTGAATATACAACCGCAACATCAAAGTTGCATTTACTCTTCCGGTAACATTCAGAAGAGTTTAATAGTCATTGTTTTTATTACATATACCGGTTAGTTTCACAGTACTGTAGAAATAGTAACACATAATACACTCAAGTTTACTAATACCTCATACTTTTTGTAGTATGATTACCGTAGATTGGGAGTCGAAAAAGCAAATGTAAAAAACATATCTTATACAAACAAAATGTTTTTCTTACAAGGATGATTTGTTCTTGTGTAATACAAGCAAAATACAAAAAAAAGAGGTTGTAGCTTCTTTGCCTTTATTTCGAACAATGTACTTGATTTTTACAGCTTTCATATATATCACTCAAAGCTGATTAAAAAGTACATCAACTACATGCCCTATAATTACTAAAATGACAACAAAATATTGATGTAAAACCCTATATGATTGCATAGACAAGCAATGCTTATCTATAGACATTGAAGTCCTAAGGAATTACTAATATGTTGCTGTTAATATCTTATAGCTAAAACATGTTTTTAACCAAATGAAAAAAAACAGAGAATTTACATATTTGTTCTCTTTACTTTTCCATTATTTCCCTCTTCCTTGAAAGCACATTAATGTAGATAATAATAAATATCACGAAAAGTTGGATTTTCAACATTTTTAACTTCAACATATAACAATAGAATTTTGGAATACAAGTGGAACGTGTTAACAGTTTATGTCTTGTTATATTTGTCCGACAAAATGTGATATTAAAGGATTGTGACATACAAAAAGTATTGATTGGATGACATGAGGAGTAGCTTTAGAATATCATCTGATGCCCAGGGGGTATAATCTTGATCTCAAATCCAACACAAATTACAATAATGTCCAAGTTAAAAACTTAAATCAGTTAGGCAAATAGTGAAATACAACCCTGACATAAAACATAACATCAAAAACTCAACCTTTACAAATAATTTTAAATCAAATTATTTTGAATATTCCAATGTCAATTAGCAAAAAAAAACTTTCCTTTCCTTATTTTCCATAAAATATACCTGGTACTAATGTACAAAAAGATGATGAAAACAGGTAAAAAACATGCAATTATTTCAAATAAATACCTGACAGCACGATATGTTTTTTCATAATCAAACGAACTAGACAAAAAGTAACCAATATCAGTTTTATATAAAAAATAAAATGTATTCTTTGTTGCATCCTTGTACATTATAAATATATTCAAGAACATAACTTTGAATATGGACATATGATAATGCTAATAAGTACTTTTTTATAATCATTATTCATTACTCCCAACATTTGTCAAAAACTATGTGCGTTTAATGAATACTTGCTTATACAAAAAGTTAAATGCACCAGAAGTATTCCTCGACCCTATGGCCCAGGAGATAACTCTACATGCAGTTGAAAATTTATTCAAAACTTACATGCACCAACAAAGTAAATTGCATTCCCTACGCAAAACGAAACTAGCATATATGTAATGTAAAGTGACATGTAATTTGCACCTATATTTTTATGAATATTTGCATGTTCAAATAGATAAACTACACTAGAAACTTTCCTCGACCCCTAAGCCCAAGAGGTAACTCTACCGACTATGTATTATTATTAATGATAATAATAATAGACTTTATCATTAGGGACAAATTAACAACAAATCACAGTTCAATTTAAAAAATGATGGAGAATAATACCAGAAATATAAAAACTGGAGGTTGATGAAATAAGCGAGATAGACGAAAAAATATCACAGTTACTTCTTCTGTGTCACAGGTAACCTGATCAATCATGGCGAACTCAGCTTCTGTGGTTGGTCGTATCAACTCTATGCCACGTCAAAGGAGTTATTATCGCCATTATTGACCACGCACCACAATCTTTAAATCATTTATGTATGGTTATAATATGAAATGATTTTCAGGCCAGTACCACATGTAATTGCCATTTTGTACCAATTCTTGTTAAAAAAGTCAGAAATCATTGGAAACATTTCCTGATTGCCTATCTATGTTACAGTGTATGACTTCTATAAATCTCATAATAACCCCATCAAATAACAATAACAAACCTGATCTATTAAAAACTTCATCATCACACCCTTATATTACTGTAACAAACCAAGCTTGTTGGAAACAACCTAACCTTTTCATTAGAAGGAGCCAGCAAGAGCAACAGAAAGTCTTTTCCTGTATCTTTCATGTTTTTGTTCATTCCAGATATGCAAGAAAAATTGTAGGTAAAAGACAAAATTTGTTTTGATTTATTGGTTGGGCGAACAGCTGGCTTTAATGACATTTGCAAAAAAGCTGTTGAATTGTTTCACAATATTTCAGAGTTTATGGTATCTAAACCAGAAGGCCTTGATGACCTATAGCCCTTTGAACATTTATGGGAGAAAAAAACCATGAAATATATCATGAAAAAAATCTAACCTTTTCAAAAAAAATCCACTTTCTCTGTTGAGACAATAATTCTTGCAAATTTCAGCCAAAATCATAGAAAAATATCTTTTGGAGGGACTTCAATGTGACTATAAAGGGATGCATAAGGGTCTTTTCTACCCTCAGCATATGCCATGTGGAATCCATAGCAATGTCCGTGTGACGGACAAAACCATTAAAATAAAGACGGACAAAAACAGTTTATGACATTTAAAAAAGGGATGTATCAGATCCCTTGCTTGCTGAAATATGGGGCTTTCTCACCCGCCCAAATATCCAATCTGTTCTACTGCTATCTTCTGGTGGGAAGAAACAAAGGAATCTGCACAAGTTAAATATATATTTAATGAATTTGAAATATCTTGTGGCAACAAATTTTTCATTCTGATTGCAATACATAGAATTTGCAATGAGATTTCTGACCTCTGGACAGTAAAATCGTAAGTTTTGCATGGCAGCATTGAAAATATCTATCCCCATTTTCATCTGGAATAATTACTAACTGATGTAAAACAAGTAGTTTCATCTAATGATGACGCTCTGCACTTTGGAATTAATAGTAGACAGTGGATGCAAACCAGTTAGATAACATAATCAACAACTTTGCATAGGCAATTTTTTCAACATGTGTTCATTTTTACCTACAAGGAAGCGCTCAGATGAGTCCTTAACATCTTCAGGTAAAACGGTCTGAAGAAAATCTGTCCTAGCAATAGCATTATCTTCATCAAGATTAGGCGTCTGCAATTTGCTTTTCTTCCCCCGAAAACTTTGTTTGCAAGAAAAAAACAGGTGCTCTCTACACACTTTCATATTTTCAGCACTAATATCAACTGAACTTTTTAAGAAACAAACAGACGATCTAATCTACGATGTAGCGTTTGATAAACTGCAGGTTCTGATGGTTTTTCATATAGGTTCAAAAACAGCATTTCGAAAGCCAATCGCCTATTTTTGTTCCATCACATTCTAATTGGTGTGGTGTAAATTTACATACTTCGCATGGTTTTCTGAAATCAATATGCATGTTTGATGCCCAGCTGAACCACCATTTAAAAAAACTCCAGGGTCCATAAAAACTTCGAGATTTTGGAAAACGTCTGATATAAGTTTGGATGTCATACTTTTGCAAAACCCTGAAAATGTTGTTTTAGAATTTTAAAACTTGATGTACATACATCCAACCAATTTCGTCACCTGCAGCTTTATCAGAGCTATACACATGGATACACATGATGATTCCCCTTCATCCCATGGTAACAGGCAGCATGAAGCTGTACATGTACGTGTATTAATATTTACATAAAACTGGTGGCAAATCTCAGTGTACAGGCGGATGCGTCTTTGCGTCTTTTTAATTGTAACACCATCAGGATATTCAGAACTTGTCCAACCTGCCCCACATAAGGACATGTTGTCAAAAAAAAAAATAACAAAAAAAAAAAGGTATAGACTGAACAAATATAGGACCTTTAAGGCATCCATCTACCCGAGGGATACAATCTTCATTCTGTATCATTTAACAAATCCGTATTTGTACAGCAGCCGCTAACTCTTCAGAACATACCTTCCTGGCCGAATGATAACTTTTACATGTGGGAATTTCCACAAACCAGAGGAAACATCAAAATATTCAGTATTGTTGCTAAAGTCTTCCAATATATCTGACCCAATGTCAAGCTCAGATTTGAGGCAAGTCTGCAATGAGGATATCAAAAGGTTGTTCATCAAATCCTCAATACTTTCTAATTTGAACGTCCTGCCTATTCTTGGGACTTGTGGATGCATTTTAAAATGTTCACACAGTGAATTTGAATCATCAAAACAATTCAATATTGCGTTTGGCTCCTTTTATGGATTTTGCAGTATCCTTATTTAAACATGAAATAACATAATTTACCAGTAGATGCATTGAAAGTAATGTGCACAAATGAAGGTTTTTCCATCAGGTTAAATAGAAACTGAAAACTTCCTTGTATTATTTCTACCCATCAAAGTAAATATGATTTTCCTCACAAAATTTTAAACCTTCAGCGACTTTAAGATCAAGTGCAGTTTGTATTTTCCTGAGAAATAAGGATACTTGGAACAACACATTCTTTCAAAAGCGAACAATGCATGCATTTTACACTAGTTGAAACATCAATTAAGCTATTTTGTAAAACATACTTCTACCTCTGGCGCATTCTATTAGAGTCCTGTATATTCTACACGAACACCTATACACAAAACCATCCTCTGTTCTTTGCCGAGAGGTATGAACATAATCAAAAATTCGAAAATTTTTCCATTTTCAGGATTGTAATCATTTAAAACTATGACTATTTTATCATCAGTATTTAAATGGATACTTAAAGTACCTGACTGTATAACACATCTCGCTTGAAGCTATCGAAAATTGTACATGTCTCTGCTAAATTTTCTACAGGTGAGCTTCCAAGGGCAATAGAAAGCATTTCCCTAGTTTTCTATGCCCATTTTCTAGTAAGTTTTGCCTGCAGGAGCAACTTCAACAGTATTATCTGTATTAGGACAAGCAACTAACGATGTGGAATTTACATTTCCTTGTGAACCTAACCCCATTGAACTTTCAAAAATATTGAATAAACTTATGAGTATCATTTTTCAAAAAACAGCCATGAGATTTGGTAACGGAAAGATTTTTGGGATTGACTTAGTTAGATGTTGGCAGTCTTTCCTCAAATCTAACTTTTTCCTTCAATAGTGAATGGCTATTTGATAAATAATTCAGATAAATTAGACTGGTTTTAAAAGAGGTAGAGAATTGGGAAAATTTTCTTCAGCAAAATGCTCAGACAGCTTGCTTTGTTCAGTCCGTCTTTGGAGAGGAAATGACAGAAATTGATCTTGAAATTTTTTTCTGTCAGAATCAGAGGTAATTTGTATGTAAAAACCAATCATCTGAGGACTCTGATTCTATACATGTGCATGGGAATCCCCTTTCTGACTACAATGAGAGAGATTAAGCACAAAATTGACACTGAACAATTTTTCAGCATGACTTTGAAACTATTTCCCAAAAATTTATTTTAAAGTTTTTCAAATTATACTATAATTTTTATCAGTTCTTCCTTTTTTGCCTTTGATCGTCCTTTATCACTTTCACGATTTTTAATTAATGTTTTAATGTCAGAATTTGTAACAACTTGACTCAAAGATAATGCTTCAGAAGAAATGTCTAATGCCTCGAGTAAGTAATTTTTCAGCCATTGAGACATGAAACCAGTATAGCAACCTGATTCAACATATCTTGCATATAAAATAACTTCTTCCATCAACCTCTACCATAAAGCCACATTACAAACAAATACACCTTCAGTTAGTATCCGGTGATGCAGAAAGCCTTATTGCACATTTTATCTTCTGCTTCTAGTTAAAAATTTAGATATTTTTGTAATAAAATTATTGTTCTTGTAATTTTTCTACTATTTTCTCAACTCTGTAGCTATAGCAGTGTTACACCTCTCTAAATTTTTCAATAAAATTGTCTTCCATGGACAGAATCATAAAGATGTGGTTGCGAATGGGAAGTTTTCATTTTTTTAACTCTTTTAGTATTATGTAGAGTGAAGGCATTACTTGTACCTTGGAGTTCAGGTCTAGAAGTTACAATTCTAGTGTGATCAGTGTTGTCAGGCATTTTCACACCAATACACATTATGTAAATTAATGGCATATTTAGTTCCCTATTAATCAGTATCTTCATTAATACAATAATGGCTCATCAACGATTCTATATTCATTACCCTTGAAAATTCCCATTTTCCTGGAGGCTGCCTTGAAATGAAATTCTCCACCTTTTTCGTAATATTCTTTTGGACTCTTCTGTTGTAAATGGAAAAGGTACATCATGTGGTCAAATATGGTGTACCCTCTTCTTGATGGTAAATGAAGAATCCAACAGTAAAAGGTTCAAGTCACCTCTCTGTAAAGAAAAAGAATACACAAATCAAATGATCTCGTGAACTGAGTAACTGTTTCCGATTTCTCAAATAAACTTATTAATAGTCAAATTCTGACCAAAGTAATTTTTTGATCACATAAATTTACATAAGGAGAAGAATTTAAGTTTTGTATTTGACTTCTATTGCTCAGTTTGAGACATGAGGTTTTTAACTTGCCAATTTGTCACTCTCCACAAAGTGTGCTTTCAAACTCAAAACCTGATCCACATGTTTTATACTCAAATGTAAATCGGTACTGAATTCCCAAATGGCAAAATTACTAATCAATATCAATTAAACCATTTTGTCTATAAGAAAAATAAAGGTAAAACATGTTGTTGCTTCAGTTCAAGATTCTTAACTGTAAAAATCTGAAATTAATTTTAAAATTAAAGTAGATCACTTTGACGAATAACATGTTCAAGATTATTCATTAAACATAAAAATCTGCTTTCCCCAAGTGCCTTCAATGCTTCAGCCGCTTTTCGTGAGAAATAAATGATGTTATTTATCAGTAACATAATATGATAAGAGGTCATATTAAGATGACTATTTATCATATGACTTCCATGTTTTCCCCATTCAATATAATCCATTTTTAGATATAAACTCTTATTTACATACAACTCGTGTAATATAACCTATCCTGCATGATGATTGGTTGATTCTGATGAATGGTACGTATTTCAACACTGATCGATTGATTTGAACATCAAGCAGAGCAAACTCCAAACAGTGAAGAAAACAAAGGCATAGTATTAGCCTTATGATAAATAGAATCTATCATTTCGTTTCCCTTCATATTAGATTTGATGATGAAACATTTCAAATTTTTTCATCATTTTCTGCTCTTAAAACAAGGCCATGAAAAATTATAAAAACTTGCATTATAAATCTAATATGGCGAGGTGAAACACATTTAAGAGTAAAGTATAAGTTGTCAAATAAAATATAGAAGGGAACTTCTGCACAAGCAGTCTATGTCTACAAACCTAGTGAGTTTTATATAACAATGAGATCCCAGAGGGATCTTGGCGCCCACAACCAAAGAATGATGCTATGTCTGACAATGGAAAGACATGGATCTTTTCCTCTACTTTTTAAAACTTTTTCAAACCTACTACACATAAAATTTGAGACAGATCGCTTCAGTACTTTCTGAGAAATAGCAGTAACAAACTTCAACTATCAAAATCCAAGATGGTTCCTTGGCGGTTATCTTGTTGATGATTGGTCCCAAATCGCAATATGCACATCAAGAGCCCTAGGGGAACCTACATGTGAAATTTGAGAATGATCCATTCAATGCTTTCTGAGAAATAGCGATAACAAACTTTAAATATCAAAATCCAAGATGGCTGCCTGACGGCCATCTTGTTGACCGGTCGGTCCCAAAACGCAATATGCACAACTAGGTCCCATAGGTGAACCCTACATATGAAATTTGAGACAGAGTCCCTTCAGTAACATTCTGAGAAATAGCGATAACCAGTACTTTAAATGTCAAATTCCAAAATGGCTGCCCTGGCAGCCAACTTTGTTGACGTGAAACGGTCCCAAAATTGCAATAGTGTCACAACCATGTATCCTGAGGGAACCTACTTATGAAAATTTGACCACGAGTTCCCTTCTGTACTTTCTAGAGAAATAGCGTATAACACAAACTCAAGCTATCAAAATCCTCAGAATGGCCTGCCTGGCAGCCATCAATATACACTCGATCGAACCCAAAAATGCAATCATGCACAACTTAGTTCCCAAGGGGGAACCTACATATGAGATTTAGAGACCAGATCCCATCAGTACTTTCTTGAGAAATAGCGATAACATAACTTTAAACTATCAAACTAACAATATGCTGACTGGGCGGCCAACTTGTTGACCGAACGCGGACATCCGTGCCCAAAATGCAATATGTAAAAACCTTCATATGAAATTTTGAGACCAAAACCCTTCAGTACATTCTGAAAATAGCGAGATAACAATAATTGTTAACGAAATCGGACGGAAGACGGGACGTACGGACCACGTACAAAAAGCGATTTGAATAGCCCACCATCTGATGATGGTGGGGCTAAAAATGTAGTTAATGTCAATAATAAATGGCTTAAAAATAATTAATAAAACGTTAAAAAATCAGGCAATGCCACAAATAGCTTATCACCTAACAATGTTTAATACATTTCAATGATTTATTATTTCCAGTAACATATATTGATAGCATTATACAAACCAAGGCAGGCGGGCAAAGCCGTAGGATCTGTGGAATGCTCATCAAGATAACCGGAAGGCAATGCCTACACCAGGAATCAAGTGATTCGAAAATAGTAGGTCTTAATTAAAATAGAATTATCAAAAACAAAGTAAAGAATTTCTTTTTAAAAAAAAAGAATCAAAAATAAAGCTTTATGAATTTTGAATGTTATGATTATTGTTTGCTCAACACTTATTTCAAAACAAACTACTAGAATGTATAAAACAGAATGGTGTTATTACCTTGTATATGTGTTGAAGAATATGAGATTCCATATCTCTATCAATAATGTCAGGAGCTCCCCAGACACAATCTCCCCATCCACATATGATGTCAAACACATGGGTACCAGATATGTGTCTGGCAAGGTCTTGTATTGATGGAAACGTCTGCTCATTACCTCCACATGTTTTGATGTTCACACTACAAAAACGAAGCAAAACAATTATTACATCTATAGCAATCCAAACATAGATAAAACAAAATTATTACAAATGTATTTGTTTGCAAGAAGCGTAAAATACAGTTCACACATCAATAGTAAAAACAACATAAATATCCTAATATAAGTTTGTTACTTTAAAAATAATACAAGAAAATTATATCTGAAACAAAATGAATGAAAACTAAGACAATTCAAACTAATTGTGTAAAGAATTGTATGCAATGCTGATTTACTTACCTTATAGATTGGGCCAGATTTGCCTCAATATCCCCACAGGACAACAAGGGTATAGATTGTTCCTGTGTTGAAGACCAATGATGCTAGTATTTGTGTTGCATATGTAGTTGGGTCTTCTCTGTGCGAAATGGTTATTTATGTTGGGTTGGGATGTTGTGTTTGGTTGTGTTATTGTTTCTGTTTAATGATTTTGGCTGTGTGTTATGTGGGCTGGTGTGTTTGTGACTTGTTTGTTTTGTCTGAAAGTAATATATAATATACATGTATAGATAACAATAAAACATTACACAAAAGGAAAATCATTAAACATGTTAACACATTAATTTTTAAAAGAATCAATTTAATTCGTCTTGGTATATATTACATATTCAAATTAATATATCCGTAAGTAATTCCTTTAAATTTCTTTTTCTCTCTCTCTATATTGCTTCTTTCTGCTTGCTTTTTTAAATTGGAAATATTAATATGTGGGGGTAAATGAAAAATTTGCTGTTGTTGTTGGTATTCTCCACTTACTGTAGGTTTTCACCCAGAAAATGTCCTCAAACATGAATATGCAAATAAAAACTATATCACTGAGTCAATTATACATACCAGTACTATTTTCCTGGCTCCTGTGGCACTTGCGATAGTGGTCAAGGAATTTTATGTCATTGAACAATGCGTCCCCAGCTTCTTGGTGATTTGCTGAAATGAATAATAATAAAACAAATTATTTTATTTTACTTATAAAATGTACTAATGCTTCTACTTTAATCTACACACATTTTATATTATTGATTTTAAATGACCAAGATATTTACACCACTTTATTATTATGAATCCCCTAAAAAAAATCAATTGCACTTTTGTACAATGGAAGATAACATAACCTATTATCACTGGAAATTGAAATCTGAACAGTGCTGACTGATTTAACCCCATGAGTTATTGTACCTTATATTTCACTGATGTTATCTTACTGTATCTTTTCTTTTTGTTGTCTTCTTGACTGATCGAATGTGATTGTTCTGCAATTAGAAATAAAGCACTAAATTCATGTATCTATAAAAAATCTCTAATAATGTCCAATTTTTAGTTAATACATAATGTCAATAATAATCTTTTTTTAATGAATTATAGAATATGGAAAGAGCAAAGGATATAAATCTAATTAAATTTCAAAGGAGTTACTGACCTGAATTTAGTAAAAACAAATTTAACAAGTGGTCCAAATAAGTATCGAAAAAATTATCATGGAGGATGTATACCAATTTCAACATATAATTAAATTAATAACGAACTCTGTAATTCTAAACAAGCGAAAGATTATACTTAACAAATCAAAACTGTAACTGATAAGTAAAATCATTAACATAGACTTCGTCAAAATTTGATGAATATAAGAAAGGTGATCAAGAGGACAAATTAACCGAGAATTCTGATAACATCTTCTTAACATACCTCATTTTTTGACTTTGTCTCCTCAAATAACTGACACAGACACACTTTTGGATTCACAACAAACGCAAAGCTGTCGTCAATGTCCAGTGTAACATAGTATGGAGACAGCCTATTGAAATTGAAATCGAATGAAAATAAAATGAGACATATTGATAATTAATGACCACACTTCCTAACAATTAAAAGTAGTAAATATACTATGGAAAGATGTCGGTTTGTCAATACACAGATATATATATAAAAATATATAATATGTACATAAATGTGAATAACTTTTTTTTTTTAAATGTACAATTACAGACAATGTTCAAATACTATCAAATCTTTCCTGTATGATCAACAGTGCTAGATCTCTCCTACCAACTGAGAGTGAAAGAGGACGCCATACTCCATCTGACAGCAAAGATTTAGAGGCTTAGCTTATAAACCATCCAACCACATCAGGTGCTCATTTTTTACAATTTCAGGAAAAAAAAACTGTGGTAGAAAGAAGTAGAGACAGCCACAAATCAAATCAAGTTAAATGCATATGAAAACAAGGATATGCCAAATTTAATAACAAAATGCACATCTAAATCGAAATTACACATTTAGATAGGTAAAGCAATACAAACAATGATGCCCAGCAATGCAATCTACAGAAAAATGATAATGAAGCTTTCATATAACAAGACGAATCCTTCATGCATGTGATATCATTAGTAGGAGTGAACAGATCTAAACATCATGAACCGTGGTATACTTTTTTTTTCGTTCTAGTTACACAGTATTCTCAGATATTACGGTACATGAAATATACCGTCAACTTTTACTGGGGTGGCTTGTGGCAGTCCAAAGCACTTATATACTGTATATAAGCGGGTTTTCTGATTAGTGTAGCCAGTTTTCATAACGGCCAATCACGCGGCATTTACAGTAACCTTGTTATTGACGGAAAAATGTAATCTGTCAATATAATCTGCCTTGGCATCTTAAACGCACTGCTATAATGGCATTATTTGGGGATAATTCTATGTAGAAACGGTTACATAAAACAAATTTAAAGAGTGTACAGGTGTCTATGCATATGGTTGATTCCAGATTTGAAACATTGTAGCATGTAAGATTTAGGTCGTTAATATTAGAAATGTATTATATATGATGTAAGAGTTTACAATGGTGGGTGTTACTTTAGATAAAAAACTTGATATTTTCCCATTTTGGCAGATATGAATATCAAATGTATTAACCGAACCAGGAACAATGTATCACAATACGAACCGAACCAGAGAAAGCGTACCATTTCACCCCTAGTTCATGAGATCAGTTCAATGCAAATTTTTTTTTTTTTTTTTTTTAGCCCTTGGCAAGCCACATTATGTCAAATATAAAGAGTTAGGTTAGAAAACACCCAAGTAGTTTGTTTAAAATCAAGGACATAAGAAAATATACTAGGTAATTTTGTATTATCACAATAACTTCTATCAAATAATTAATAACTGTAATATACAAATGACATAAATGTATAGACATATAATTCCATATAAAAATAAGCTTTTATACAATACTTTAATGGTATAGTTGAATGTATACTACATTTAAAACTTTAACAGCTAATGATAACTCAATAGTTAAAAAAGGTCCATAAAAAACGAAGAAAAATTGCACGAAAATAAACTTTTCGTGAGAAAAAGCATTAATGCGGTTTCTAGTCTACCAAACAAAAACAGAGCTTTGAGTATCAACAAAGTTAATCAACATTACATTGCTCAACTCTTTTTAGTAATGAACAAAGTTAAATCAACAAGGATATTTTTAATTATAAATGTATATCCGTTGTATAAATATTATGTTCACCATCAAGTGAGTATGAGGACAGCTAAGAAAAAACCATGTATTTTTGTGAAAAATATGCAAGAAGAAAATATTCCGTATTAATTGAGAGCACAACAGCAAAGCATATTCATTCACCAACAACAGAAACAATGTACAGAGACAAATAAATAATTATGCTAAGATATTATCATATTACAAATGTACTTTGTTAAAATTTTTAACTTAAAAGTGTTTATGCAATTTATATAAATGTGCTTTAAATACTGGTTTAAAAATTAGTGCTCATTTTTCTACATGATTCAAAAGACTTTACAAATACAATTGTTAAAGTTTTACTAGATGACCATGAATCAAATATTGGAGCTTTGCTTATAATGTTTATATCAACCTCACATTAAATGTACTCAATAATTTGAAACATTACATTGATGTGCGAATTCAATTATATAGTACACGGGCTTTCAATGTTACAAGTACCAAATTACAGCTGATATCTTTTTAGTTATTGTTTACTGGTGTAGTGAAATGTGCTACATAGAGACATAAGACCATGGACGCTAAGATTGTGTTCTTACAATCACTATTCCCGATTTGTGTATCAATAATTGTAATGTAAAAAAGTATATTACCTTCATGTTCAGGCTTAAATAAACAAATAACTTTATCGGCTTAACGTGAGGCAAATGTTTATTAAATGTTTCATACAATATTGGTGTCTGTACCTCTTCTTTGATATTTTCATCAATGCTTTAATAATTAATCATAATTTAAGGTTTTCAATGTTAGTACAGATAGAAAAAATTAACATGAAAAAAATATTCGCGACAGTTACTGCACCTACTACATACTATCATTAGGTTACCACTATAGAGAAGACATAAAGTATACGAAAAAAATAAAAAATCTGAACCAGTCCTACAAGCCTCCTAATATATATGGAAAGACAAAGATTTAAAAGATGTATAACGTAAATGCAAATGAAGTGGAACACAAAAACGCACTATTGGCAATAATTCATTACAAATCACATTATATAACACCATGTGTAAGTAGAAACAAGAATAATATATGCACATACCACTTTACGATAAGGAGAAAATTTCATTCTTCTTTGAATCTCCTTCACCTCCTCTTCAATTAAACGTTTACAGATTCCAGTGATCTGACATGTGTTTTTCTATCAATGTTCAATAATTATAATAACATATGCCTTTCTAATTCAATAAGAAATGCAGGCGAATTGCTGATTAGCATGTACTATGTGAATCTGACTCTGACTGTAGTAGATTTCATCAGCAACATGGTACATGTAGAAGTTTCTAATGTAACCGCATACTGCATTAATTATTGGCACTGAAATAGTTGTATAAAAACATAACGGTACACATATGCAACCAATTTGTGCAATAGGGACGTTGTAAAGTAACGCTGAGCGAACACAATTTCAAATGTACAATTAGATTAAAACATTCTGAAAAATTAATATTTGTAAAATAGATGAATAAACGCAGTAAAAATAAATACACAGCTGATATATTAGAATATACGCGCTAGTAATAATACAATGACTGTTGGGTGTTCTTTTGTCCGTATTACACGTCCCTAGTCACATGAGACAGGCACGTTGACTGACTGAGATTCCTGTAAATTGCTGTTGTAAATATTTTTATATAAGACTAGACTGAATATAATGATATCAACACATTGGGAATGATATAACCACGACAATCAGTGTTTATACAAGCTGTACTGAGAGAAAACATAATAACTTGATTAAAAAACATGATAATATCTGGTTCACTGATATTTAATGAACTTAAATATGAAGGTCAATGAAGACAGTATCTGGCAAGAAAGACAACTGTTCATGGTATATCGTAATTAAGTGTAAGAGTAAATTTAAAATGGTCAATTTAACCATCCATGAATTTTCGAACATTCATACTGAATAAAAAATGTGGAAGTGTACTAGAAATCGTCGATCTGCACAAGCTGCCACGCTCGTGCCATATTATACATTGGTAAGTTAACCGGTTAGATACTTGAGTGCTTTGGACATGTGTTACGTTACGTTACTATTTGGAATCTATCTGCTAAAATTGCGGCCAAAAATTAGAAGAGGTTCAACCGACTCAACAGCCCAAAATTTGATGCAGTCCTCTCAACCGATCATAATTTCCAACATGTCAAAGCCGACGATCGCGATTCTAAAATTATAGCGCGAAAGGGTAGTGAAAATTGTACAATGATTTGGCAGTGGGGTTTGATCCTATGGTAAATAATTTCTAAAGCGGTCCGAGGGTAATCGTTTGTAAAACCAAACCTGTCGGAAACATCCGCAAAGCTTGT
Source organism: Argopecten irradians (assembly GCF_041381155.1). NCBI lineage: Eukaryota > Metazoa > Mollusca > Bivalvia > Pectinida > Pectinidae > Argopecten > Argopecten irradians. The sequence continues at coordinate 2,211 of NW_027188566.1, read as the reverse complement.
GCGAAGGAACAGACATGGTTCTCTGCTTCCACGAGTTCGGCGTTATTCCACACATGACACAAACAAAAGGTCAGATGTAAGAAGTTGTCTTATAATTCGCGGTCCCGAATATCGGAAGGAAAATGAGACCAAAGCTTGGCATGGCTATAAAAACACGAGCTTTTATACTGTGTCACCAACACGTTTTTCTCTTCTATTTTTAAGTTCAATCTCGAGCTCCATCTACAATGCGTGTTACATAGGCACTTCACAACGTGTAACCAGTAGCGATGTAATCTACAACATTGAGTCGTATACACTATAACTTGTACCAAAATATCGGCGCAAATTTATGATAGAACGTCAGTAAATTTCATTCAACTCACGACAATAAAAAACGTCAAACAGAGTTCACCTACAATAATTATCATTCGCCTATAGAAAGTCATTAAAACACAAATTCAAATGTGTGTATTGCATAAAGATGAATATAAACAGCAGAAAAAGTATCAAATGCCCCCCACCCCGCACCCTTTATATGTGGCAGTTTCCATTTACATTTTCTAATTACTGTTCTATATGCTTAAAATAAAGTAAAAATCATACATGCAAATTGTAATACAAGCATCCACTTTAACATCTATCCCGTTCACAGAAAAAAATCTAAAAAGTTATATATATACTGGTACATTCGAAAAACGTATATCTGGAATTTCCATTCCAGGTTGTATGTACATGTATAAACATATAAATTATTATTATCATAACTTGTTACTGGTTTCTTTTTCTCTATCGACTTGGAATACATGCACATCTGGCTTAGCCCCACACCTACATCAGCATAGTCCTAAATAACGCCTAAAAAGAATTATATATTTTATTTGTTAATTTGAATTTTTGTAACCTTTTGCATTTTCACTTGCCCAGATGTCACATCTGATAATGATATCATGTACTAGCCAGTATCCACCAAGATCATTATAAAGATACCATATAAAAATCATAATCAACCATTATGATGTACACCACCTCGCTTTAATTATTAGACCTTTATCATCAACATCAATAGAGCATTTACAAGTACTGTGAATATAAAAATAACAAAAGAAACACAATTTTAAACAAAGCATGTCAGAAGTTATGTGACAGATACTTCGCCATAACCTAAAAATATAAGATAAAATTAAAAAACTGCTCCGGTCCGCGAAACTCATCAATATAACGGCACCCAAGTCGCCTAGCCAAAAATAGCTGCGCCTTCTACCCACTATAGCGCAATCATCCACATCCCCAAAAAAGGAATGTTTCACTGACGAAGTGATTAGTCGGTTCGATATGTTGACAAATGATCACTGTGGACAATTTGTCAAATCCTAAACTCATTGGTTCAACAACACATATTGGATACTTGTAGAAGGCGCATCAAATGTCTGTGGCAAGAGCGAGGTAGGGTGCCGTTTTTTTTTTTTTTTTTTTTTTTTTTTTTTTTTTTTTTTTTTTTTTTTTTTTTTTTTTTTCTTTTTTTTTTCGTTTTTTTTTTTTTTTTTTTTTTTTTAGATTGTGGGATGGCCCAGGATAACAATCGCACGAGTCAATTAATTGTCAGGCTGTGTTTAAATTTTGTTTCTTTTATATTTTTATATAATATTATATAGAAACACTAAGGACTTGGTCGCTAGGATCCCTGAACTGCATTCACAGGAGTCTTTAGGCATAGCATCTATATAAAAATATTCTTGTACACACACTGCTCATTCAATTCGGCGTCGATACGATCCTTGCTCTTCAATTACTTATACCTACTTCCAGCTAATTTCCCGGTGCTCTGGTTCTATGCGCTGTTTATGATCCTTTATCATAAATCTTGTCCAGCAAATGGCTACTTAAATTTGGGCTTTTGTTTCATATGCAAACACACAGATGAAGATATTCGTTTTAATTTGTCCATCCGTATACGCCAACTGATCAACCAAAAGAGAAATTTCGGCCATAAATCATGTAGAAAACGTCACTCCACAAACAACGTGGCACCGCTTTCCAGTCATCGCTCATGGGTTGAGCCCTCAGGCAACTTTAGCGTTCAGTGCCGACACGGCATGGCTAAAATTTTTTGTAGAACCGGCCCTTGCTGGCAGCCAACTGCCTATGCTGTTGTACCGCTTTACTGATAGCGATATCCTCATTTATGTATCCGAGTTCCGTTTTTGTATGTTCTTGATTATGGGGCAGATC
>NW_027188565.1:0-19032 GCF_041381155.1 Argopecten irradians | reverse complement strand
ACGAGTTATTTCGCCACCAAATATCAATATGTTCAAAACTGAGTTGGATCGATTTTGGAGAAACCAAGAAAACAAGAAAAAAGTTTTGAATTTATTAAACTGACAATGTATATTTATTGTATCATAATTTATCGATAATTTATATGCAACATGAATTGTTCTACCCGTATGATTTGTCATAAACTTGTTACTTTACTTGTATGACTGAGTCTGGTATAGAGGACTTACTCAGACAAGTCCTGATCTAGAAACAAAGTTATCTTATTATCTTATCTTATTATAAATGTGATAATGGAATGCACATCAATAATATTTACAATGAAATATACGAGTGATTATCTTTGGTAACCTTACACAAATGATACGGGCATATAAATAATGGGCAATAAAAAGCGTTTTGGAAAACCCACAAACTGATTATGCTGAGCAAAAAAATACTTCGAGCTACAAAAACTTTAATCAAAGAGTATTGATTAGTGAAAATCATAAAGATAATGTTCAAAGATAAAAAAAGTCATAATTACAACATAACAAGAACAAAACTTAAAGTTGTATGGTTTGCGACTTGCTGTATTTTTGGCATAGAAAAAAGTATTTAAAGTTATTAACATAAAAATAATTTGGACACTACAGAAAAAGTAAAAAAAGAAAAGATAAAATGTCCAAATATTACATATCAGATGTTTTCTCAGAAAGCTTCTCTATTTGAAATATTTCCCACATTGGTATGTGGCATGGAAGGGTCGCCAAATCAAATCACTCCTATCAATGCATTCCACTCCATTATGTATCACTATTGATCTTATATTCTATGATTGCATTCAAAACCTGGGCCCTGTTGTTCAAAAGTTGATAAGGCTAATCACAGTTTAATGACAATTTTCAAATCAAGGCTAAATAATTTTGGTAATATGAATTTTTGTTAATTCTACCAGAATCCTAAGAACTCCTTTCTTTACTTACTTGCTGATTTTAGTTATGATATAATTTCAAATTTTGCAGTGAATGAGAAATGGAAATTTGACTAATCATGTGTCCACTATACAAGAAGACATAACATTAATATACCGCAGTCTCCCAAAACACGCACCTCGCACAACATACACGCATCACACATACAACACGAATATACCGCAGTCTCCCAAAACACGCACCTCGCACAACATACACGCAACACACCGCATACATGAGAGGCCGTCCTTACATGACCATAGCTGTTAATAGGACGTTAATTAATCAAACAAAAAAAAAAAAAAAAAAGCATACATGGGAGGCCGCTCTTACATGACCATAGCTGTTAAAAGGACGTTAATTAATAAAAAAGCAACCGGATTCTTGAGTTTTAAGGTCGTGTAGAGGGTAGATTAATGTTCAGAATACTTCAAATATATGTTGATATAGGAAGGAGTTACTATACGTGACCCTGGTGAATACTAGCCGCTATATACCGCTCGGCTGGAGAGGACTTCTCTTTAGATCGATTGGCCCTGCAGGTAGGGCGTTAGAATTGTACCTGCTGCTCCTATTGCATGATCGTAAAGGCGACTAAATTTAGGATCTTATCTGTTCCCTTCTTCCTAACTAACTTTATCTTTCCTAATGCCTCCCTTGGCACCGCCTCACTTTTGGCCTTGAGTTGAGCGTTCGCCACTGTGAGGAAGGCTCTGGGTTCTGTCCCCTGGCCGAGACACACCAAAGTCTATAAAAGTGGTAGTTTCTGCTCCTGCTTAGCGCTCAGCATACAGGGAGTGGGACGACTGGTTCGCCCGTTGTCAGTATAATGTGACCGGGTGGGGTGTTTTGCTTGGTGTCTTCGGCGGCATGCTTCAGTGATATAGCACTATAAAAAGGGCAACAGTTCCACTATACAAGAAGACACAACATGAATATACCGCAGTCTCCCAAAACACGCACCTCGCACAACATGGTCTTGTTATTTTATATGAGTTCTGGAATGTCAAAATTCAACATTAAATGTATTATTTTCTATTTAAATCCTTCCCTATTTAGTCTCAGTATACAGTAATCCGATAGCATATGTGTTTCGAAAATTTAGATGTTCATTGGAATAGGTTTACATATGCCATTGGATATAATCAAAATTGCAATATAGTCATAATATGTTAGTTACCAAGGCAACTAATTAATCAATTTTTATAGTTTTATATTTTACTTGCACACAAAAGTATCAATACCATCAATAAATGTTGACAAAGCAAAGGTTTGTAACACTCAGGAACTCATATGAAAACAAATTAATTATGCATTTTACCGGTATAAACGGAAACAGGAAAATAAAGTATGTATACACACTGTGGGTACCCGTACACGGGATATTGGTATCGACGAGGCGGTGGCCTGTCACAGCAAAGGGAAGTTTTGCAATATTTTCACAGTTTTAATGCAATTAATGTATCTGAAACTATTGGTCAGTTCAAGCTAAGTATATATCGCATCCGTATGCGATCTGTCAAGCCCCAGTGTCATATATTTATGGAGGAATAGACAGGAATCCAGGGTCACCTGTAGGGGGGGGGGGTACCGCAATGAAAACGACTGTGAACTATTGTTCGTGATATTGAATTATTAGATTGTTCCAGGTTATCATTTTAGGGTTGTAAAGACGGGTTATGATATGGAAGTTTATGTTTATATCAATTTCATATTGTCGTGGCCATGGATGTTTCAACAAGAAGACTGAAAATTTAGCTTTTGTACGGGGGCTTGCTAAGCTGCTGACTTGGTTTATGTGATAAAAATGGTGTACGTGGGCTTGGCATAATTAATATGACAAACTTCACAATATATATTGAAAACAAATAGCGTCTAGTCGTCCAAAAGACAGATGTAAAGTTTTCTTCCGACGTTTATGTCTTCGTAGATCTTATGTAAAGATGTCAATGGATAGTAGGCCTTCCAGATGAAGATGATGAATATTGGTTGGTCTTTAGATTCTGTATACAAGATCAGTTTGTTTGATTTCGATAAGAAATATAACTTCATCTGGTGGGATTCAAGTAATTTTACTTTTGAATTGTAAACCATGGCTACGAATACATATTTGTCATAGCGTTGTTTTGACAACGCGTTTGTACAAGAAAAACTCCAATCAGGTATTTTCCACAATGCTCCAACACAACGAAGGTGAGTAGTATATTTTAGCATAGTTAATTGTAATATGTAATGATATTTACGGTGCAATGTTTGACGGAAAGTCTGTGACTCTCAGCAGCTGCAAAACTCGTAATTACAGTTTTAAATATTGACGATGTATCATGCCAAAGAGCTCTATAATTCGAGAATCAACACGGAACTTCAGTTTAAAGCACACTTGTCCAGATGTCACCCTTTACTGATATGGTTCCGTTTCTTACATTTTCCGTTTTAATTTTGCATCCTATCCTTATTTGTCAGATTTATTGTTTATCATTTGCTGTTATTTATCTTTATCTGAAGATAATGTTTTTAATACGTTAATACTTTTGGTTGCCCAGACTTAAAAATTAATTGAAAAGAACAGTTTTTGCCTGAATTGATCAAAATCAAAATGATCAATTATTCTACATCCGTTCAATCAGTAATTTGATAATCATATAGAACGCTATATATTGATATCTAGAAAGGAATATTTGGCTTAAAAAGCTGCGTCTCTCAACTCATCAACCAATTCGCCGTACAATCTTTAACCATGCTGCCGTACAATCAACATCCAAGCCCCCGTACACTTGATTTTTAACAACAAGCAAGCCCCCGTACACAACGTGATTTTCACTGATTTATTTCGCAATCTTCATGACCTCGAAATTTGTCATCGGGGCGTGAGTTGCTTTCCTATGTTGTGAATTAGCCATAGAGAATGAATTCCGTTTTCAGAAAAGCATTAAATATTCATAATCAGTGATTTATTTTGAACCGCCTTTTTCAATGCGGTACCCCCCCTGCATGTAACCCTGGATTCCTGTCTATTCCTCAATAACTATATGACGCTGGGGGTTGACAGATCGCATACGGACGCGATATATACTTAGATTGAACTGACCAATAGTTACAGATACATTAATTACATTAAAACTGTGAAAATATTGCAAAACTTCCCCTTGCTGTGACAGGTCACCGCCTCGTCGATAGGAAATATCCCGTGTACGGGTACCCACAGTGATACATATATGTGTACTTTTCAATGCCTCATTGGGATAGATTTGGTATGCATGTGTACAAATGCTCTGTCTATATAGCTAAGAAAAAGAGATGAGAAGACAGGAGCCCCCAATGTCTTGACCATATTGTGTATACCATGCAGTTGTACTTTTGTGTTGTATCTTGTTTAGTTTGTAGAAACACTGCATCGTACATACATTTGCTTTGTCTTGTCCGTTTCATAGATACACTGCTGTATCTACAAACATATATATCTTATCCACCACAATACATAATATAGAGGTTACACAATGAGTGGTTGTTGAGTATTGAATTTATTCGACACGAGTGAGTTATTTTTTCAAAAATTACAAGTATAAATTCAATATTCAACAACCACGAGTAGTGTGACCTGTTTCTACCACAATCATGTTCGTTTTTAGCCGATAGTTACGGTAACGTGTATTTACCGAAATATGAAAATAATGTGTAGTAATATTTCATCAGCAAAAATACACTATTTAGTATTCAAAAGTCGTCGTTTGATAAAGAATCCAACGATATCAAATTCCTATAATTGGGAACATCTTTAGGGTTAAATAATACTTATTTAACGTCTTATTGAGTTCAAATCTTCAGAGCTACTTCCATATAATAAATTTCATTGTCGGACTACATGTATACATGTAAAAGCATTCGCACGACATGGCATTGTCATTTTCCCGCCAGATAATCATCAAGCCATATTACAATCAAGATCAAGTTCGTTTCATACACGTTAAATCTACGAAACTCATCAGTAAAATTCTTGTCCGTCAAGATGTATTATTAGTACTTAAGTTAAATTTAATATGTAAGAAAACGTCACGTATTTTGACACAACGACCACGACGCATACGCTTTCCATCTCGTCCAAAGGGCACAACAGAGCAAATTGTATATGTATACTGGGACGAAAAGACGTTTTCAATTGATGTAGCAAGATGTAAAACCTGCATTTTATGTGAAGTACACGTGGTATAAAGGTTATCTGGACGTGACCCCCTATGGGATATCGTCAGATCCTCTATTTAACGGAGTGGTTATATGGATTTGTATTTTAATCAGATTGGGTATAAACAAATTGTTAATCAACAACTGCACTGTTTATTCAATGTCCTGAGAGTTGAATAACGCCGCATATTGTGGTAGAAACTGTGTTACACATTTATCGATGTGTCCGCTTATCCATAAAGTCAGTGGCCTGTTGTTTCTATGAACATGCCCGTGTGTGTTGTGACTTGTCTGAATTGTAGATACATATATTACATGTTTCTGGTATCTTTGGCATTTGGTCACGTCATACATGCACGTTTGATAAGAATTACATACATTTTACTCTACTTTCAGTACACGTTTTCAATTGGTTTAACTATGTATATAAGATATCCATGTGAATATATCTTTACGCTATATCTGTCATGTTTTCTTTTTTTTAAAACAATAACTTGTGAAAGTTCACAACTGTATCAATTAACTTACTTAAATAGAAAGAACAAATAAAATAAAGTAATAATAAAATAAAAGTCATTGGATGGTTGAATGGCAACATGACCCTAGTAAAGTACCGTGATACAGCATATCAAATTAAAATGTACGTTTTCAATGAAACACATTTGTAGAAAACATCAAGAATCATATTACTGAATTATATCATTTGAATGGCAAATCCCTGTCTCTACAGCATCAAATTAAATGTATGGTACACTCTTAGTAACAAAGTGTAAATACACACAACTTCGCTGGCCAAAGGTGTTCACTACGATACTCTCCCTAAAACCCTTGGTAGATCTCATGTCAAAATTGAAGTTATCGCACTAGGGTAAAGGTAGGGAAGTTCGGACACTGTCGTAGTAAAAGCACATATAACGTCATTGGCCATAAAAATATTCAGTAATGAGATGTATATCATATATCAAATTAAACTGGCAATCAAATCCAACATTTTGATAGGGTTTTCCAAAAAATAGTTCGGTTAAGACGTGAAATACAGCCAGCTGAAGTTACCCACATCGGTCTTCCCGATTTTCAGAGAGGGGAGGTAAGTTCGGACATGTGGTAGGTAAGTTCGGACACAGGATTCTGAATAGGTTAGGCCTAGTGTGTGCGTTACATAAATTGAGTTTTCATTAATATCAATCAATGAAATTATCTTAAATTACTGTATTTCATTTATGTTAATTGTTTATATTATAGTTAGCATATTGATAAGTGTCGCCTCTCAAATATGCCTCTGTAGTAAAGTGTGAACTTGAGCAAGTCTACGCTGAGGTCTACGCTGGTTGCCGTGTTTAAAAATAGTAAACCAATTAATTGCATCTGTTTTGTGGTTGTTTGTTATTTTCGTTAAAAATGTCTTAAGATTTAATATAAAATTTAAATTGTTTGAAAAATGTTTTAAAAATCATTATCAATGTCATCACGACTTGTTTACTTCCTGATCCGTGATAGCCTTCGTGTAAGCCCCATATGTGGCAACCGCGAAACCCCAATTAGTGACAGGCCAAACTGAAACAGGTGCACGTGAAGTTCTGCTGTCGTCTGCACTTGTTGCGCTGCAACTTGCCATGCTTTCAGATGATTGTTTGCAAGGTTTTTATCACGGAAATACCATGTACCGTAAGTTATGCAGAAAATAGCGTATTACCTAAAACAATTCTTTTTTTTTGGCACAATCTAAACCAATTAGCAGTTCGTAAATGCAGTACATTGATTGTGTGTAACGTTATGCTACCTAAATTGGAACACTTTTAAAATATGTGTCATAGGATTTTCAGTTAACAATCTAAACTAACAATAACTGTCATTTACACAAATTAAGGTGCTGAATGGTAACTATGACAAAAGTAGATGTCTTTTTGTTTCCTGTTGCTTATTATCTGTTAAAATAATGAAAAATGTAAAAAAAAAAAAATCAAAAATCTGGAAACATCGTCGTGATACAACACTTAAAGATGCTCCACCGCTGACAGAGCATAAATGATGTTCATCATTTGAACAATAATTTGTGATTAATCTTGTCTATTTATGCCTAATTAACACAAAAAATAATATAAAATAATTTATTTCGCCTTAAGTGCTTGCGCAATCAGTACTTCATTCCATATAGGATATAGTGCCAAGGAATTTTTTCGGGATGCAATTAATTATTTTTCAAATTTTTTAACTTGAAGTAAAATTAAAAGCTCAAACTTTTCAAAGGTGGTAATGGTGTGAAGTAAGTAACATTTGTAACTGAAGAAAAATACTTAATCGTCTGCTTCTGTTTTTGATAGTGAAAAAATACCATTTGTCAGCGGTGGAGCATCTTTAAAAAACACCATATATTGTAAAACAAAGAAAAACATTTTTAATGGGATATTTTTAGACAAATTTTAATATTTGGCTGAAATAAACAAGTTTTTTCAAACTTTACTTAAAGATGCTCCACCGCCGACAAAGCATAAATGGTATTCATCAGTTGAACAATAATTGGTGTTTGATCATGAATACATATGTCTAATTAACACAAAAAATAATACAAAATAATTTATTTCGCCTTGGGTGCATGCGCAGTCAGTACTTCCTTTCCATATAGGATATAGTGACACGGAATTTTTTCGGGATGCAATTAATTACTTTTCATATTTTTTAACTTGAAGTAAAATCAGAAGCTCAAACTTTTCAATGGTGGTAATGGTGTAAAGTAAGTAACTTTTGTAACTGAATAAAAATACTAAATTGTCTGCTCCTGTTTTGATAATGAAAAAATACCATTTGTCAGCGGTGGAGCATCTTTAAATTGAATTCAAACTTTTAAATTTATGATGTCAAGACATTTCTTAATTATATACCATATTTAGGAGGTGTTCCATTTTGGGTACTTGAACCTGCTGAAACACAGGCTGGACTGGGCTTGCTTCAATACTTTTTATTTCAAAAATATATTTATATGCACTGCTAACAAGAAAACAAATTATGAAATTTTAGGTCCTATCTTAAGGCGTCTATTTGTGGAAACCATAGGAAAGTCAAGAGAAAAGCATGGATTGAAGCACATTTTAGAAACTTTTAGCAATTATCTTTAAAAAATGTTCCAATTTGGGTAGAGTGTCAGTCACGTTAAAGCTAGACTACTGTATGATTTTAGGCTTCTGTTTGGGCCGCAGTAAGTTCAAATACTATGTTGGGCAGTTGCCAGGTACTGACCGCTTGTCGATGGTTTTTCTCCAGGTACTCTGGCTTTCATATACCAACAAACTGGCATGTCCTTACATGACCCTAGCTGATAATAGGTCGTTGAACTAACAGAACCTTCTGAAAGCTGTGATAAAAGTAAACGTTATCACAATATATTTTTGCAGGCTGAAACTATGAAAACCTGGAAGATAAAATTTCTCTGTTTGCTTTCTGTTGTAAATGAATTAACTATGTTTGAGGTACGTATTGGCAATTTTTTTATCACACAAATACCCTGATATTAAAAAATTGATACTAAATGTTACATTTAAACTTGAATATATTATCCATTTTTTTTCAGAAAAAAATCCAATGCAGTACCAGAGTATCAGCATGCGGCTAGCCTAACGAAACATAACTACAACAAATGAGTCTACAAAAGCAGAGATTGGTAATTCTTTAATGGTGTAAAATATTTTACACCATGTTTTTAAATTCCATTGAGCCTTTTTTTTCAAACTACTGAAGTGAAATAACTATGAGGTATATATATGATGTAATTATAAGTTAATGTTTATAGAAAGTGTCTCTTAAATAAGCAGTCTTATGAGATGTTAGCAGACTTGAAAATTACATTTTGACGTGTGCTAATTATTGACTTGAAACTTAAAATGTTGGATTGTTCAATAGTCTCTTGCTCAGACATTGTACACATTTCTTGTTCACGCAACATTTTAACTGTTTTTGGCCTGCATTTTGTTTTCACTTTTTTTTCATCAGTTTTTCATCTTTCTCTTCTATTTGCTTTCTTTTGATGTTGATAATTGCAGGAGTGGTAAGAAGTCTGTGAGACGTTAATCTCTTTCCTTTTTTTTGTTGTAGATTTTGGGAGTGGACTTGGTATATTAAAACAAGTTGTCCAATTCCTCATTCCATTGTTTTGACCAATGACCAATTGATTTCTTCCCGATAACAAGATGGCATTTCATGTACATAGCCATTTCATGTCTCATGTCATACTCGCAAAACTCATCACATGAGCTGGTATAGAAGTTTATGAGTAGAGAGCTGCATATGAGGCAGGGTCAGGGGCCATTTAATAGGAAATTGTTGGGTGTAAGTCTAATTAAGATTTATATAGTGGTAAAAAACAATTGGCATTTGGAGGAAGTGAGTTTGTAGCAGGTATACTAGGTCAATCGGTATTGTATAAGAGAAGGGACTAGTGAGCAGTGAGGTGATGGGGTGTGATTCTTTTATCATTGGAATGAGAAAGTTTGAGTAGTTATTATTATTTAGGAGATTGTGTGTAAAGAGATATAGTGAAGGTGGCCTTGAATAATAGGACAGGAACAATTCATCCCTGATGCGAGTCATCTCGAAAAGAAAGGAAAAAAAGCTTGCATGGATTATGGAGGACGACATGGGTTGACGAGGCTTATGTGATTAGTGAGGTGCTGGTATGGATGCAATGTTGGCATGGATGAGGAGGAATGCGAGTGCTGGGCGAGTCATACATAGATGGGATGGCCAGGCAGCGGTTGGACGAGCTGTATGATACAATGCAGGCATGGATAGGGAGGGCGGCGTGTCTGGACATCCTGCATAAATTGGGATTTCTGGCATGGTTTGACGAGGCTGAGTGTTGGCTGCGAGCTGGGTATGGATGCAAGGCAAGGCATGGATAAGGACAGCAGGCGTTGCTGGCGAGTCAATATGATGGGATGGCAGCACGGTTTGACGAGGCTGTGGCATAGATAGAGAGGGCGGCTGTCTGACGAGTCCATGCAAAGGATGGATGGTTTGTGTTGTTTGTTTGTTTATTAATTAACGTCCTATTAACAGTCTATGAGTCATGTAAGGATGGCCTCGCCATATTTGGCGGTGTGGTTGCGTGTATTTTGTGCGAGGTAGTGTGTTTCGGGAACTGCAGTATATTGTCTCCATGTTGTGTCTTCCCCTGTATAGTGGGGACTTTTGCCCTTTTTTATAGTGCTAAACACGTAAGCATGCCGCCGAAGACACCAGCAACACACCCCCCACCCTGACACATTAGAACTGACAACGGCGAACCATTCGTCCCACTCCCTTTTTGCTGAGGACCGCTATCAGGATCAGAAACTACCACTTTTTATAGACTTTGGTGTGTCTCGGCGCCAGTGGGTCAAGAATCCAGAGCCTCCTTCACAGGGGCGAACGCTCAACTCAAGGCAAAGTGAGGCGGTCCAAAGGAGGCATTAGGAAGGATAAAGTCAGTTAGAAGAATGAAAAGATAAGATCCTACAATTTTTAGTCGCCTTTTACGATCATGCCAATAGGGCAGGCAGGTACAATTTACTAACGCCTCTACCTTGCAGGGCCATGGATGGGAATGCTGGCATAGATAAGGAGGAGGGAGTGGCTGACGAGTGTAGGCTCGGCAAGGGGCGAATGGCTGGCACAGTTTGACGAGGCTGGTCAATGGAGCTAGTAGAACTCGACTCTGGTGCTTTCTACACGTCGTTGCAACCCCTTGGCCGTGGAGTGGAATATCTGTTTTTTCTTCGAAACTTCCGGTCTACAGTCGAAAGTCCGCTGATGGGTGCAAAAATGCGTCCTTTGGAATTGCTAATTGAATTCCCATCAAACAGTCCTCCTGTAGAGCTCCGAATCCTGATACGATGTTTGATTCGAGAAAAAGATTTCTCATATGCCGCTTAAATGAGGCGGCCTGGAGGCAGATTCCTTGTTTACAATGTTATATGGGCTCGTGCTCAAATGATAATGCCTTTCCCGTGCATACCCAGTTTTTGTAATTCAGCGCATGAAAGGGCCCAAAAACAGTTCTAACTAGGGGGCACGAGTAATGCGTATTAGTTGGGGGGGGCAAAGCCCATTGACATGTATGGTGTTTCCTCATGGCTGATTCTAACAATCCTAGTGTCTCGTGTGAATGGTGTGGAGTCAAGAATTAACAGCTGCGGCCTCTGTTCCCCGCAATGTCCTTGAGGAAAACCTCCTGCGAACCATTGGACCACGCCGATGTTAGGTCTGTTCCATCCATGCCTTTGTGGCCTGGTACATCCCAATGGTTCCCTCATGTCCTTCGTGGGTTTTTAAAGGATCCCATGCATCACGGAGTCGTACCCTTCATGCCAACTATAAAAGGAGGCATGGCGCTCACCACAGCACTTACGAACTAGGGCAGAAAAGTAATGTTCGTCACCGTGAATTTTCCAACTCTCACCTGGAACACTCCTTGCACCACCTGCCTTGTCAATTACCCTGGATTGGATGGTGCTCTAAAGAAAATTCCCGTCTCATACCCCCCCCATATTCCAAATGCACTAGTTGGGGGGAGGGTTGTCACCAGGGGAATGTAACATTCAAGTAAAAAAGTTGCCAACAGTAAGCACTGTATCAACATCCTAGAGTTTCGTTAACCAATGGACAACTTCCTCCGAGTTTTGCGTAGGACTACTTTGTGGTTTCCACCGTCGAAAGCCCAGTCCATCCCAACCAAAAACTTCCCTGGGAGTTGTTCGAGAATGGGGGGAGGGGGGCGTCTTTAATGCCCGAGGTCCTTTGCACAACATTAGATGCATCTGGCGAATCATCTTGCGAAAAAACGACCGATCCCAAACCCCTTCGCTGCCAAATCCATTTCCATATCCGCCATTTTTGGACTCTACTTCCAAGGATATCATTGGTGGTCGGCCAAAGTTCACGTCAAAAAAAAAGACAACCTGTCTTCCTGCCAGTGACTGTAGTCCACTAAGTGAGGATTTAGAGGCACCCCAAATTGGCCTGGCTGCTTTTTCGAATTGACATGTGTATGAGACTTTCACACGTGCATCAAATTGCCTTCGTCATATCAGCAGGATTGTATTTCCTGTAAAGGTTTTTAAACCTGTTTTTCGCCAAAACTATACAGTGTTAAGGATCACAAATATAAAACTGGTACAGAAAACAAAAATGTAAAAAATCATAGACAGAGAATGTTACCTGTAGAAGCTTTTGGTATTTGCTCTATCCTTGTGCTTTCTCTCTCTCTCCCTCTCTCTCTTTCTCTCTTCTCATGTGTTTGTTTGTTTGTTTTGTTTGATTAATTAACGTCCTATTAACAGCTATGGTCATGTAAGGACGGCCTCCCATGTATGCGGTGTGTTGCGTGTTATGTTTGTGGGAGGTGCGTGTTTTTTTGGGAGACCTGCGGTATATTCATGTTGTGTCATCTTGTATAGTGGAACTGTTGCCCTTTTTATAGTGCTATATCACTGAAGCATGCCGCCGAAGACACCAAGCATACACACCCACCCGTCCCACATTATACTGACAACGGGCGAACCAGTCGTTTCCCACTCCCTTTATGCTGAGCGCTAAGCAGGAGCAGAAACTGCCACTTTAATGACTTTGGTGTGTCTCGGCCAGGGGCACAGAACCCCAGAGCCTTCCTCACAATGGCGAACGGTCAACTCAAGGCCAAAAGTGTAGGCGGGTGCCAAGGGAGGCATTAGGAAAGATAAAGTCAAGTTAGGAAGAGAGAGAAAAGATAAGATCCTAAATTTAGGTCGCCTTTTAACGATCATGCAATAGGGGCAGCAGGTACAATTCTTAACGCCCTACTGCAGGGCCACTTATTCTCTCAAGTTCTGTTTTGCTCTCTTTTTCTCTTTAGCTATCTTCCCTCTCGTGCTCTGTCTTTTTTGCTATCTTCCTCTCGTGCTCTGTCTCTTTGCTCTCTCTCGTGTTCTGTCTCTTTTGCTCTTATCTCTCATGCACTTGTTTTTTCTCTTGCATACTGTTCTATTCTCGCATGGAGGGCCCAAAACCTGTTCAATCAAGGGGACATAGTTAGTATGCAGTATCGGGAGACATGGTCATTACATGAATGCTGTTCCTCGTGGCCTGCTCTCTTTCTCCTGCTTTTGCTCTCCTCTCTTTTGCTATATTTCTCTTGCTATCTGTTTTCTCTTTTCATCATTCTCTTTTTCTCTCGTGCTCTGTTTATGCTCATTCTCATGTGCTCTCTCTCTCGTTATTTGTTTCTTTGGATCCATCTCTTGTCATGCTCTCCTGTCCTTGCTCTCTTCTTCTCTTTCTCTCTCTCTCGTGCTCTCTTTCTCTCTTGCATACTGTTCTATTCTCGCATGAAAGGCCCAAAAACCGTTCAATCAAGGGGACATAGTTAGTGTGCGGTATGGGGAGACATGGTCATTACATGAATGCTGGTCCTCTTGGCCTCTAACGCTCTCTTTCTCCTGCTTTTGCTCTCTCTCTTTTGCTATATTTCTCGTGCTATCTGTTCCTCTCTTTCATGCCCTTTTCTCTCGTGCTCTGTTATGCTCATTCTCATGTGCCTCTCTCTCGTGCTCTGTCTCTTTAACTCTTATCTCTCGTGCTCTCTCTCTTTGCTACTTCTCTCCTGATCTCTCTCTCCCCCTGCACACTCTCCCTCACACAAGCACTCAAAATTGTTTTGTCTGATTGTTTTTATAGGGAACTATGTTTAACCCCTTAACTCCCAGATACGCCAAACTACTAACGCCCAATAACGTGGTCCGGTGTTTGAACAAATCGTTATAACTCCCTTATTTTAGGAGCTATCGAGATACTGATTATATCTGCTAAAACTAGAGATAACAAGTAAATATTTGTGTTTTTATAAAATATTCATTTAATAATGTCTTCATGATGTTTTATTGAGTTTAAAAAAAGATGCAGACTGAAAAACAGAACATTTTAAATTGATGACGCCGTCTTTCTGTCGGCGAAACATTCAGTGCACGGACCCGATATGGAATCCCTTGCTAATAAAAAAGTACTGAAAAATAATGCTTGAACTTCATACTGTTGATAACTTAGTATCCCAATTTTATATTTATCTTGCAATATCTACAAACATTTTTTTTCAAAAACAAAGATTTCATCTAAAAAGTACGTGTGATGTGTGGTTTTACGCGATACATAGCAATATGTGGTCAGTTTTAACCATTTTTTCTCACCAATCTGGCATAACTTATAGATACGATGAAAGTCAGGAAAATACTGAACAATATACACAAATTTATCATTCATAACATACCATATTAACAATACAACGACTCCATAAATCAACAGATGCATCCACGGAAAATTGCTCAGTCCCACGACTTGACGTTGATCGGTTTCACAAGCACCTGTGCGAAACCGATCGGCGACTTTACCAGAACACACGGATAATGGTCCTCAATTTTGCAGTTAAAAAACTCTAAACTCTTACGCAAAAATGTCAAGAAACATGTTTACAGTGATTTCTTTGACTGTATTCAAAAAATAAATTAATTCAGCAAATAAATCTTGCCGACGACAGATAAAACTATTTATAGTAACGGGGATTTCCCCGGACTTTCATTTCTAAAAGTTACATGTATTGAAGCACACGTGTCCGACGCCGATTATTTTCTATGGTGGCCCGCATGTTTATAGCTAAATTGTTAGTATTGATTGACTAGGACATCTTATGAGTGACACTGTCATAATCACTGAGGACCTAATTAACATGGTTGTGTTATCAGCCGATATACATGTAGATCTACTGTACGTACGTGACACATGTACAATGTGCATGCGTGTAAGTATGCTGGACACGATGCGAAGTTTCCTGAACACAAAAATACGAAACATACATTGTACCTAATATGCCGTAACCTCATCGTAAATATTTTAAACAATCCCTCCTTGCCCTTTGGCCCTGCAGGTAGGGCGTTAGAATTGTACCTGCTGCCCCTATTGCATGATCGTAAAAGGCGACTAAATTTAGGATCTTATCTTTTCTCTTCTTCCTAACTGACTTTATCTTTCCTAATGCCTCCCTTGGCACCGCCTCACTTTTGGCCACGAGTTGAGCGTTCGCCCCTGTGAGGAAGGCTCTGGGTTCTGTCCCCTGGCCGAGACACACCAAAGTCTATAAAAGTGGTAGTTTCTGCTCCTGCTTAGCGCTCAGCAAACAGGGAGTGGGACGACTGGTTCGCCCGTTGTCAGTATAATGTGACCGGGTGGGGTGTGTTGCTTGGTGTCTTCGGCGGCATGCTTCAGTGATATAGCACTATAAAAAGGGCAACAGTTCCACTATACAAGAAGACACAACATGAACATACCGCACCTCGCACAACATACATGCAACACACCGCATACATGGGAGGCCGTCCTTACATGACCATAGCTGTTAATAGGACGTTAATTAATCAAACAAACAAAACAAACAAAAGTATCAATACCAATAGAACTAAACACATATATACATAAGCTACACATGCCGTGTAAATATAAAAAAAAAACATTGATACGATATATAGACCCATACATATTTTGTGGATTGGAATACTAGATTAACTTCAAATACTAACTATGATATCTTGTCTTTATTTTAAATATATATACATTTTGTTTGATATTTAGAAAATTGCTGATTACAAGTAATGGAAATAAAACAATTCAAGTGTCAATGACAAAACATATTAGATAATCTATAATGATATTTAATATCCAGATCATTTTTTTATATATTTTTTTAAATATGATTCTTCAAATTTTACTGTAATGAATTTGTTCTTCAAATACAAACTAGAAATGTCCCCCAGGAGAAGGTCAACTTATTAATCCAGTACAGTTTAGAGCAAAAATAGTCCTATTGACATATAAACAAAACATATGAAATGAAAACAAAGGAAATCTATGTCTTGAAATTTTTAGGGGGAATCCTGACACAAACACAATCCTTCTACATCTTTTTTTACAATTCTTCAAAAAGTGTTCCAATTTGGATAGATCATGTTAACTCTTATGTATGAAAGTTGCAGAGATACAATCATTTAGAATAATGACAATTAACTTATGTAGTGAAAGTTGCAGAGATACAATCATTTAGAATAATGACACCTTTCATATACATAAACATATACATGTACATCATGTATAATACCTATACATGTACATCATGTTTAGTACAGATAGATTCAGTTTCAATAAAAATTCTGCTCTTAATCTCAAATTAAAGATTGACACATGCAATGTACTATTTGCACTAAAAACATTAAAAATGCAGGTTGTCTGATCATACAAATAAGTCAACTGAATCTTATACATCATCTTCTTTATACTGCATATGCATTTACATGTAATCCAAATTATGGTTTTTCTGATGGGAAGTGACCGGGCAACTTGAGCAGAGATACAAAATGTATAAACATATTTTGCCTGTAAAGTTCTTCATGCTTCAATTGACACAAATGTAAAATATTATGCTCTATGATAGAGATAAATTGTTGATATTTGTCCAGAAAAAGATTAGGCTGAAAAATGTACATGTATGTTTACACAAATGTAGGGAAGTTAATTTTAAAATTACAATTTGGAAAGGGTCAGATGTATTTAACATAACCCTGTAACGAGACTCAGCATTTTCATCATGTCTTTCTGCTCTCTTTATTAAAGCCCCATTATGTTTTGGGGTAAAAAAAATATCGTCCATAAAGTACCAAACTTTGCTGAATAACTTAGAGCATAATATCCTTATGAAAATATCCGCTTATAAAAAATGCCCAACATTTCCATGTTTTTAAAAAAAACAATAGAAAACCCCCTCTTCGGAGAGGGGAAATCCGTAGTTCCGCCCCAGAGCCAAAACAATCAAGTACGCATGCTGTAGGCACAAAAAAGTGATAGAATTTCCCTAACAAACTTCAACATCGATTGCATGGCGAACGCACTGTAAGACTCGCCAAATACGTCGTCAGCGAACACCACATGGGTCCCGTTCTTCCACATCACGTGCACGTTCCTTCGAACACGACAATTAGAGCGGTCAAGTTGCATTGCTCGATCGCGATCGACTGCACGTTTACGACTCCCACGCATGCTCCACGCCGTGGACCTAAATCAAATACATGTTCTGTATCATGCATGTATTTTCTACATGTAGTTTCTATATCTATTCAAAAAAGTGTTTGTTCTTGCAATTTTTTTACAAAATTATAATTACAATGGTATTTGCTGATCTTATGTATTTTGTAATAAAGATGTATATATACCTATAGGGTCTAATCTAGCTTTAAATTGAAATGTACATCGAAACCGAACACACGTTTAGGATTACATCGAAACCGTACGTTTGTGTTATCCTGATGAGGTCCTGCCACGGGGTGACTCGCCAAACTCGTAAACAAATGAAAGTAAATCACAAACACGCCATGTCCCGTTACCTGCTATATAGATATTAACACTTTGTTTCTTTTTATAATAATACAGGCGATGTATACATACATACATACATACATACGAAGTCTGGAAAGTCCAACTACATATTCTACTCCATCGAAGACCGATCGCGAACATGGTACATGAAAACTTAGACCAGTGTTTTGAGACAACAGGGTCAACGACGATAATAGGCATTATCGGATATATCAATGACAAAGATGATCAAGATCATGCATTACTAACTGAGTACAATCCACATATTGATAAGCATACAGATCATTATTAAAATGACACTTCTTGTAATTACTATATATACAAAAACATATATACCATATTATATGTTTATGCTACATGTAAAGATAACATGTATATGTATAATAGAACCCACAGTGTGGTTGCGAGACTCAATAGACTTTTTTTCTCTCTCTCCTCGTCTCAACTATATAGTTTACATATATAACATGTAATAAAGTTTTTGTATAGTGTAAATACTTTGTTTCTCAATATATAGTATTGAGAGAAAAAATGGTCTATAAGAGCCCCAACACTCAGTACGATGACCCTTAACATATGTATGGACCACAGTGATTCATTTTATCTCATAAAACATTGGCATGCACGGGACAGGAAAAAGCCTCGGTAATGCATGTAGAAAATGAATACTTAGTATGGATTATATTTAATAGTAATAATTAAAATAAAAAGAGAGTATAAAAACCAGACCGTTCAAATGATTTCATATCACAGTTCATCAAGTGAAAGAAGATCAGGTTGGAAAAGTATACTCCAAAACAGATTAACGACAACCTGGACATCAGCTCCTTTCAATTAAAATGAAGAGAAAATGTGGGACAATATCCGTTAAATAATACTAGGTAAATTACCTAGGCAAGGCTATCACGAACGTATTTTTCTCTCACTACATATTTTTCATTAGGGATAGCGCATAAAACCTTTTAGACTTGTTGCCCCATAGAATCAAACTCATTCTCTCTTGAAAAACAAATGGGCTTGCATCCTTAATAAACTTGACTACTTCACTGACTCAGTGCCACTACAAATGGAAATGCAACACTCGTGAATATTACGAGAAATTCAGTTTTCAATTCCCTTTTTCTCTCTTTTTACAGACGTACATTGTAAGACAATTACGTACTCTTAGACGGCACAATAGATAGTCCACCTAGGTAGTATACAAGGGTCAAAATAATAATGAATAATAATAATGTATGTTGTTGTTCATAGACGAATTTCGTTTATACAAATAATGCCCAAATAATACCATAGAAAGCCAGTTACATTTAATCCAACCTCTTTATCGTCTCACATTTGGTATGCTCCCCCTAAGTATTATAGATATACTGGTGCTCTCGTCTAACTCCTCAAATTAATGAAATAGATTACAGTTAGCTATCATGGTATGTTATTTAATCTATATCTAATAATTTAGGATTGATACTGTATTTATCTCAAAATATT
>NW_027188564.1:0-19083 GCF_041381155.1 Argopecten irradians | reverse complement strand
GATCTATGTTGAAACGAGACTTCAACGGGACTGAAGAATACAACCTTAACATTTATAGTCAAATCCACGACGACGACGCGATGATATTACATACACCTTAACCAATCGGCCAGCGCGGCTCCGTAATATAAGTTCCAGTAATATACAAGCCTCAATAAAAATAGTGAACATAGTCATGAGGAAATTGAAATTCACTCCTATATATATGCATAGTTCGTTATTTATCATAGTGTATCATTCTTTTATTAATGATACATGTATACATTGGATAACGGTAAAACATGCATTATAACAATAACGCGTCAGAAAAGCACCGTCAAAACGACGTCATTTATATGTTCCGAGAGGTCTTTGTTCAGGTTGGAGGCAAACAAACTGCAGACTGTTATCACAAGCATATATTTAACACTTGCTAGGCTGCATGGTAACTTTGAACTTTGAACTTGCGTATGAAAATGTTCTATGCAACGTAAAGGGGCTATTTAAAAAAAAAAAAAAGAAACATATGTCTTTGTTTACATTTTGATGCAACATTACGTGTTTATTGTTGTTTTTCATAGAATTTTGGAAAAATGTAAACAATATATATATCTTTTATATTTTTATAATAATTCACAATGACGGTCACCGAGTTCACACATGTGGCCGAGTAAAAATTCTTTATGTTATTACGCTATATATTAATTTTTAGCAGAATTGAATAAATATCTAAAGTTCTTAACTGATTTAATAAAATTATCTCTGAAATTTACTTAGTTTGTCATGTTTATTTTACAATAAAATGGTGAACTTTTTTTTTTAATTACGTCACATTCAAATGACGATTTTATTGCATAAATTTATAAATAAAAAAGTCGTGTGAGTGTAAATATAGGGATTGGATTTCGCTTTTATGTTAACCATGCTTGTATGGAGCATTTCCTCTAAGAATATATTCGATATGGGGCGCTAACGCGCATGGTTAACATTTAAAGCGAAATCCAATCCATTATGTAGTGCAATTTATATATTATAGAAAATCATCAAGAATGTATAGACGATAGTGTCAATGTATTTACTGATAATGTTGAATGAATTGCTATTACCTTTTAATTATATTTCAAATAAAAAAAATTCGTGTTGGAATGATAAAAACATGATTCAATGAAGTTTGTAAGAACAGATTTATTGACTTGATAAATGCTTTGTTTAAATTTAATTCATTTAAATGTGAAGAAAATAAAAATATTTGTATATCAAAACCTGGAAGACAATCCAATCTTAAAACATACATGTATACATGTGTAATAGGAGTGTAGTTACGACTGTGCGACACCCAGGTTCAAGGTCGTTTAACCCGAGGTTCCGTTGAGATATAGCGTGGTCAGAGAGTAAACAACACATGACTATGGTACAGGGTATTTTATTGCACCCGCAGATGCTTAAAATATCAACATAACAGATGTAACGTTAACAACAACAAAGTATATACATGGACATTGAAGGACCCTACCGCTGATTGCACGCTTACGGAATTATACACTGTACTACTTAACTATTAGCCTTAATTATAAAAGGACACAAGACCGAGACAGACACAAGAGAATGAAATAAGCTACCAGCAGGTCAGTGCTAATGCAGACTGAAGTTACACGGACTGCAGCGGGTTTAAATAGAAATTATACAATGGAACGGAATTTAGCCAATAAAGATTACCTTGGTTACAAACTTAGACGGAAGCTAGAAATGAAAGTCTACGAAGTAACCAAAGTGGAGATACCAGATGACAGAGGAAGGTAAACACATTAGCCATTAAGCATTACATAACAAGATGACATAATAATACTTATACACATTATATTGAAACAAATACAATCTCACTCTCACACAACGACCTCGGCCGGTCATACAATTTACAACAATATCATCTTTTCACACGTTGAAACAATCCATCAAGTATGTTTTAATTAGTATGTAAATTTTGGTCGTATTACTTTTCAAATAGTACATTTCCATTTGTTGGGTGGTAAATGTTGTAATTAGTTTGTATTACACCTACTTCCAATAAAGGTGTCCAAGCTAAACATTCCCATACACTCTTTTCCAGTTTCTGTGCAGCATATATATACTTTACGGTTTATTTGAGTTGGTGTGCCGTCCCAAATGAAATTCATATTTCAGTTTGGAATTTTAATGGTATACCACGTACTTCGATTTCATATCCAATTACAGACACTATGGAAGTTTTAACAATCAAATATATTTCCAATAAAAGTTAATTTTGTTCTCTTCCATATTTGTAAACAGTTTTTTTTAATTTTTACTATTGTCCCAATCCACATTTTTCATTGTTTATTTGATATCCATGCTATATTCCCAATGTTTTTACCGATGTCTTAGTCCATTTAATTTTGGTGATTTCCCCCCGTGGTCCCATATATCTATAAACCCGTTTTTATCCCCCGCCCAACGAAGTTGGCGGGGGATATACAAATGGGTTCCGTCCGTCCGTCCGTACGAATGGTTTCCGGAGCATAACTCTAAAACCAGTAGAGATATTTCCACGAAACTTCATACACACATTGGTCTTATGGTCTAGTAGTGCCTTTTGCTATTTTTAGGTTTTCATTTTTTGCATTTTTTCCGTAACCATGGAAACATTGCTGAAAATATCATATTTTTGTACCAGGTTCGTTTCCGGAGCATAACTCTAAAACCAGAAGAGATATTTCCACGAAACTTCATAGACACATTGGTCTTGTGGTCTAGTAGTGCCTTTTGCTATTTTAAGGTTTTCACTTTTTGTACTTTTTTCTGTAACCATGGAAACATTGCTGAAAATGGCAGATTTTTGTGTAAGAATCGTTTCCGGAGCACAACTCTAAAACCAGCAGAGATATTTCCATGAAACTTCATAGACACATTGTTCTTATGGTCTAGTAGTGCCTTTTGCTTTTTTTCTGTAACCATAGAAACATTGCTGAAAATATCATATTTTTGTAGCAGGTTCATTTCCGGAGCATAACTCTAAAACCAGCAGAGATATTTCCACTTCATAGACACATTCATTTTATGGTCTAGTAGTACCTTTTGCTATTTTTAGGTTTTCATTTTTTGCACTTTTTCCTGGTTTTTTTTCATACACATAAGTCTCCACAATCAAACTTACTTCAGCTTTGATATCTCCATTGGCGGGGGATCTGAATGACTATGTCCTTGTTTAAAATTCATGCTGGCTCATGATGTTTTCCATTAAACTGCTCATAGTTTGAGTTTTCTGACCTATCAAAAAGCTGGTTGTCATCTGCAATCATGCATAGTTTTACTTCTATAATTCCAAGACTAGGGAGTTGCATCCCCCTGATGTTTGTGTTAGCTTGTATAGCATAGGCGAGTGGCTCAGCTAGGACAATATAAATTAACGGATAGATTGGGCATTCTTGTCTAGCAGATTTTGTTATATTGAAATAAAATGATGTATATCTATTAGTTTGAATACGTATTTTGGCATCTTTTAGTTGCATTTCAATTTTCAATTCTTTAGACTTTTCATCACTCAACCCCATTCGATCCTATAAAAGGCTTTTATTTTGGTCTAGAAAATAACACTACCCGCATTATTTTCTCTGTCACTATAATCTTTAATGTCTTTGATTTTTCATCCTGAAAAAATCCCTTTTTGGTCGGAATGTATGAATATATCAACAGTGCTCTTCAATCTACAGGCCAATATTTTGTCAGTATTCTCCTTCCCTGTGATTCTGCCACTTTCTTTTCTAAAAATGTATTCTTTATAACTTCTACTTATACCCAACATCATTCTCCTTTTCTTCATCTTCGATTTGTCGATCAACATTTTAATAGTCATTACCAGACACAATCTAAACTTATATCTACATACTCCAGGAGATAATTGCCCTTTTCATCATCACATCCTTCAGATGTAAACAGTTTCGAATAAAATTTAACTTGTTCCTTGAGTATATTCTTTATCACTGTTTTATAATTTCAATTTTCACATTTAACTCTGTGCCTTAGTTTGTTTTTCTGCATTTTTGTCTGTCAAGATAAAAAATATGTTGTTGGTTTTATAGATTTGTGTGTTAGATCTTATTCTGGCAGCCACTGCTTTATTTATTATTGTAGTGATATTTAAAGTTTAATTTTATCAAATTTATTTGTTCTATTATTTCATCTTGTTGGTAACTTTCTAGCAATGAAGCTAACTGGTTTTCCATATCTTTCTCTTTGATATTACCCCCCCCCCCCCCCCCCCCCCCCCCTATTTCAATTGTTAACAACTGTATTCTGATCTTAATTACATGTAGATCCCACTATGTGTCTTGTTTCATAGAATCTTTCAAAGTTGTGTCAAAGAAGTCGCTGTGAATTACATTGCTGTTCATTTACCAGGTGGACAATGTTTGATACTTGCCCCAATAATTAAATGGTTCATAGTAGTTTGTGTAAGAACAGATCTATTCTAGATTTAGATGTGCATCCCGGAAAAATATAAGCTTTCACGGCAAGATTATATATTCTGCAAATATCTTCTAAGTTGTGCTTATTAATTTTAATTTTGTATATTCGATATCACACTCTGTATGGCAAGGTTTCCTGTCACAATCTGGGCCCTTAACACAATTGAGATTTCCACAGATAAGTCTGTCATCATGTTATGGAAGTTAACATTTTATTTATTTTGATTAATTTGATTAGAAGAAGTGTAGCATAAACGTTAAAATTTTATTTCATGGTAATTTCACTGTAACGATATGTCACGTAAACATTTGATATTTGAACATGGGCATGTAACCTGATGTTTTAGCTCCCCAAAAGCATATGTCGGGCTATAAGAGAGCCGATATATATATATCTAGGGATCATTGCCACGCCGCTTGAGGCGTAGCAGTTAGAATCGGATGCAAATCACGCCATCTTGCAGGATAGCCATGTAGCAAGAACGCTTGAATCAGATGGATGTTCGGTGTGTTACAAGCACTGCCTGTTGAAGTAATATTAAAACGAATTACGGAAACAGACTTTAATCTGTCCGGATTCGGACGCCATCTTCCTGATAAAGCATGGTCACATGTGCGCTTGCATCCGTTAATTAGATTTCGGTGTAGAACAAGCATTCGTGGTAAAAGTATTCTGAATAAGGATTTTCTAGAAATTAATCGGGCATTTTAATTAAATCTGGTTCCATTTACAGATGGAACAAATATATCTGTAGTAGTATACCATGTTCGAGACATTACTTTTATATTTCTTATTTAATTTGGATCACCATCGTGTAACATTAATAAACGGGGCACGGAGCATACTAAAATGCGGGATGACAATACATACTAAAAGCGGAATGAAAACGGACCAAAGAAAAACATAGAAACATATTAGATTAAATTCAATATTTTCTTCTCCTTTTCTCTGAGCATAAGTCCCAGCATAGAATCGCTTTTAATTTGTTGGAAGCAAAAGTAGTATTAAAACTGTTCATCTGTACTAGACCTGGCTACCTTGCACTAACACAAGCTCACAAATTATAAAATGGCTTTCAACAGAACAATTAAATTGCTAAACAATATCATCATATCATTGTTTAATGTCAATATTCTGTCCAATCAAAGGGTTAAGCTTCCGCGTAGCCCATTTAGCTTTTTGGGAAGCTAATACTTGTATATTCCTTGTATTGAATAAAGCGTCTTCAATCACCGCCATGTTCAGTGACTTCGGGTTTTGTCGGAATTCCGAATCGTATCACGTGATTAACGTCCACTCGACCTGGACGTGGTGATCAAGGTAACTAGCGCGTTTGTTTACTTTTCCTTCTGGCTAATATGATCAAATCATGCTGGTATATGTACACAGAATGAGTATTTGAAACATCTAATTCACACACATTGCCGTAAAATAGTGTATGTATTAAATATTGTAATGCGCGAGCATTATTTTCTTTGTAAAATCAGTCTGCTTAGGTCGAACACATGTTTTGTTTACGAAAAAGTGTTCGAGATTGTCACGACGATGTTCGGAAGAGTTCGGAATGATTCGGCATCTTTCGAGCCTATTTGTTTTACGTGTACACGTTAAAAAGATTTTTCCCTTTCATACTTAAAAATACTTCCAGTGCTGCAACTTTATAAAAAGTGATAACATTAGAAAGTTTAAACCTCTGACAGCCGGAAAAAAAATGTGTATAACATTTAAACAGTTTTCACCATGACAAAAAGAGCGAATGTGATAGACCATACAACTTTAAGCTTATCACGTTCGCGTCTCTGCCAAATTATCAATGTGGTTTAAAATTTCAGAATTTAGAAGCCGTTACGGAAAGGTACATGTAGTAAACCTTGGATTAAGTATCCAATGTATATAATCAAAATAAATAAAGATAAGAAAAAAATGAGTTAGCTTTGTAGAAAATAAATGTTTATTAACAAAGTTCTGTACAATAGTTTAACCATGGTAACGCGAGCCACCGTAATCGGGGACAGCTAGAAAATGAAAAGATAAGGATTAAAAACCATAAAGAGTAGTTTACCAAAGGTGTGTTGTTAGGCTCGCTACAAGTCGCTTTTTAATATTATTGCTAACATTTAGGGAAAAAAGTAAAATATTATTGATATATAAACTTAGCTGGGCCTGTCAAGTGGAAAGGGATACCTCGGCCCGAGTGAACATATTTGGATGGTGAACCCGAGGCTTGCCGAGGGTTGATGGTCAAAATCTTTCACGTGGGTTGAGATATCCCTGTCCACCTGACAGACCCATGTTTGATTCTTTTTCTCTCATACTTTAAGGAAAAATGGAGAACATTCAGTTGATATGAACGTCGTTGTGCATAAAATGGTCGCCGCATGTATTGATGACGTCACTGTTTAGCGCGTGTGAGCTGTCTTTCCCCTACCCCGCTGGATAACCTGTCAATTATTGGAGAAAAATGCTTCCTCTCATACTTCAAAGGAATATCCCGTGGTTGCTAGGGAAAAGATATCTCTTTCTCGCACCTCTAATACTCGGACAGGGAAATCTCGCATGATACCCGGTGCTAGATTTTTCTATCTCTTTCGATCTATCTGGTACCTTTACGTGAGGTTTGGCGGAATTTTACGCTATTCATGTAACAGTCCGCGCATGTGACGTCATACTCTCGAATCGGTAATGTCACACGCGTTGGACATTCAGTCATTAAAGGATTTGTGCAGTCAAAAATGATAATTTCAGTTTATGCTGGAAATGGCTTTATTAGACCATGTAGAAACGGCTTTTAAAAAAACATATACCAGCAAGTATGTTGTTATAACAATTATAGTCTGTATCATATAAAAGGTAACTTTACCTGTGTGTGATCTACCTGGATTTTTTACCTGGACATATACTATATTTTGCATTATGGGCAAAAGGTCGTCAGATGGATTTTGGTAATAGTATCTAGAGGTATACGTATATATATTTTTTTTCAGAGACGAACAACAAATCACAAATGAAAACAAAAGATATTTATCACCGATATTTTTGGCCACACATAACAACATTATATCTTTTTTGTGACAATATTCCTTTCTATCAATTTCAAATGAATTTCTTATATTACGGTATCTAATATAACTTAAATTAAATAACATACGATCCTAGAGACAAGCATCGTAATGTAAGTACATATATCCTCCATTCTGTACCATATTTTTAGAAGAAAAAAAATACATTTCGGGCTTTTTTAGCAAATAAAAAAATGAAACAAGTGTTCCCCTTGTCCAACCAGTAACAAATCTCGAACATTAACGGACGGATTTCCTCCTACATGCGTTCAATTTCAATTTTTCCGCAAACATATTTCATATTTCATATGAGCTTGAGTTGATACCAAATTTATGAAGACAAATGGAAGTTATATAAGGAGAGCAGTTAAATTATTTGCAATTTATAAAAAATAAAATTAAGGAGAGCAATTAAAATAAATTCAAATAAACTTAAGGTAATATTTTATTTCAAGACCCTTATTCCATACAAACAACACAAACTCATTGCTGGGATACGGCCACAGATTTTTTGAACCAGACAGCAGCAGCATGTGCCAACAAGCATATATATTTATATATACCTGAAACTCTACAAGAGACTGATATCTCCAGCCGAATGCCCACTAGCATAGTGTCCAGCAAACAGCAAACTGCTGAATGCTCACCTGCATGGTTACCCGACAAACAGCACCAAGCTGAATGCCCACCAGCATAATGAGCAACAAACAGCAACACTATAGGGCTGTTCCCTGGGAAACCAGGCGAACACAACTCTTGTGTAAGCACACCATGCTGGTGTGCTCCAAGCAGTTGCCTATGAAACACTGTGATGGCTCCCATAGCCAACACCCAAACTTGGATCTATCATCCATCTCTTGCAGAGTTACCTCCCCTTATCACTTTTCCTCCTGAGTTATGTCCCTTGGGAAACCAAGCAGACCTACCCTGGATACCCGTACCACTTAAAAATGAAAGGGGAATTTGCTTATTGACACATGCTGCCGCCAACTTGCCAGAATTCCGCTAATTTATTCAAAACAGCAAACCTGTGACAAAGAAAACAAACAAAACATGGAATTATCATAGTCACTTGATATTCTTTCCCATGTAGATGATGTAGTATCACTCACTTCTGTTAAAGTCCTGTTAATCCAAATGAACTTTGCTATCAATGTTGTTAATTGATGAATTGCACACTTTTTAATCAGGCCTTTAAAGTAAGCGCAGTTTGTATTTTAACTCTTCACCAATTTTTTGTTGTTGAGCACACTGGCATAACATGTCCTCACCAGGAAAAGCTCACACATGAATCGTCCATTAATACGAGACAATAATACTTACAGTCCACTAGCCAAAAAAACCGAACACAACTCCAGAATGATTTCTGAAATAAGGCACGCTATGAATCACACTGTACAATTCCTTGTCAGGTATATGTTTCCAAATATCCAGATAAATCTTGGAGAAAAACTGAAACAAAAAGAACTAACCTGCAGAATATTGCTTAAGCACAGACCTTACAAGTTATTTTACCAATACTGTAATGCATAAAACAATGAATGTCAACTAGAAATAGGGGTTGGGAGGGTGGGAATTAAAATTCTCTGCAAGCATGTGCCTCTTATTTGCTAATCTGTCGATGACCGGATGTTAAACTTAGCATGCTGGGATAACGTTCTATACAATGCATTTCCTATGCAAAGCGAGATATACTCTAAAATTATTAACTACTGTCAAAGGGGGGTAACTCCTGTGACCTTACGTATGACACATAACTAAACTTCCATAATGGCTTCAATAACTTTGATTACCGTACACTCGGTAATCATGTATTATTTCAAGACCCTTATTGTTCATACAAACAACACAAACTCATTGCTGGGATACGGCCACACTGATTTTTTGAACCAGACAGCAGCAGCATGTGCCAACAAGCATATATATTTTATATCAAAACTGCTGAAACTGAAAACTAACACAGAGACTGATATCTCCAGCCGAATGCCCACTAGCATAGTGTCCAGCAAACAGCAAACTGCTGAATGCTCACCTGCATGGTTACCCGACAAAACAGCACCAAGCTGAATGCCCACCAGCATAATGAGCAACAAACAGCAACACTGTATAGGGCTGTTCCCTGGGAAACCAGGCGAACACAACTCTTGTGTAAGCACACCATGCTGTGTGCTCCAAGCAGTTGCCTATGAAACACTGTGATGGCTCCCATAGCCAACACCCAAACTTGGATCTATCATCCATCTCTTGCAGAGTTACCTCCACTTATAAACTTTTCCTCCTGAGTTATGTCCCTTGGGGAAAACAAGCAGACCTACCCTGGATACCCGTACCACTTAAAAATGAAAGGGGAATTTGCTTATTGATCACATGCTGCCGCCAACTTTCCAGAACTTTCCGCCAAACAGAAAGCAAAGCTTACTGCCCCAATCTGGCAACAACCAATGCCCTACGCCCTTTAATTTTAGCAGCTAAAAAGCTATAGCATTTGTTTTCACGAATGTCTCAAGTGCTGATTGAAAATCAGTTATAAATATATCATTACCAAATATCAGACAAATGAGTACCATCCTTACGAAACAGGCCTGGACAATCAAAAGATATTTTTATGGTGTATAAATTTTTTCCCCCAAAGGCTGCTCACTACTTTTCTACCTTTCCTATTTATCCGTGCCCGCTTTCTCTCACCACTGCTCTCCAAATTCCCAGCCCCAAACCAAAACTGTCCCTACACAAAACATCTGACCAACCAGGACAGTCTTCGGGCATAGCTGGTGGAGCAATTGGATATCATTTGCAATTGCCTCTTGTAACTCAGCAAAACATGGGCGGTCAACTAACCAAATCATTGGAGCCCAAATGTTATAGAATTAATGGGGCTTACCTGCCTGACTCACTGACTAAACATCTGACGGACCTTAGGAGTTAAATCCCGCCAATGCATACCCCGAATACCTGTCCATGTAATGTCTACTTTAATATTCTCAAGACGAAGGTTGTTGTTCAGTCTCTGTATTGCCCTCTTCTCTGCCCATAAAAAATGAAGACCCCATGATCCACACATCTGTAATGAACTTACAATATCCTGAGAATCTGTCCTACTCTAATTAATTACAGCATATACACAAAAACGAACAACGCTACTGGTAAATTAAAGTATGTCCTTAAATAAGCAGTAATAAACAGTAACCTAACGGCATAACAATGTTGGAGCACTAATACGAATGTATCTCTGAAAACATGCCGACTTCCAGCGGCCCAGCAAAATGTGTTCCCCGGAGTTCCCTGCAACGAAGCCGCAGACGCCGCCCCTATGCGAAAACTGTGAGTTTTCAAAATTGGCAGCTGGGACATTAGCGAACTGCAATTTTAATTGTTTTTCTTCAAAACTGCTGAAAATTGGTAACGCGACAATGACGTCTTTTCCACTAGCATGGCAAAGAAATTCACGAGTTAGAGATTTAGGACGTTCCAATAAGGAATGCTGATGTTGCCTTAACCGGGCACAATGATAAATCTGGACAAGCACTGATAACCAAAATATGACCCTTACCTGTCTGATCTGTTTTTGAGTGGGTTAGTTTTAATGTCACCTCCTGATCATTTTAAAAGACACATCTGATAGTCCCACTGCATGATCTGAATTAGCAGTACTAGTAAGTTCACCAAGCCCTCATAAAACCAAAAAAGGCTAACAGGAAGGCCACACGAAAAAACTTGTTTCATATGTTGAAGTGCATAACAAACGGTAATGCACCTACAATCTTCAATTAAGATATCTAAGGTAATTGGAGCTCGCACATCAGGAGATGCCTTTGTAATATAACCTGAATTAACCTTAGGATGTGACAATGTACTAAAAATTGTTTTGCAGGATCCCCCCACCCCTTAATTTTTGTGGTGGTAACTTATACCTGACAAGTAAGTTTGTGTAGTGCTAGGGGATGCTCCACTGATAGATAAATAAGCCACATATTTAGCAAATGATTGATAGGCACAGGCCACATCTCAGATAGCCTGTATAACTCTCGGAACCTTTTTTTAAAAGATGACAGGCCTGTACTGTATGCCTGCTTTGTATTATTGGACAAACTACCCTGAATTAAAGTCTCAATCTCTAATTGAAGATTTCCCATAGATGGTTTGGCACCACATGTGGCTCCCGTTCTGCGCCTGGAGCTAACTGGAAGAATCTGTCCCACTGCAAACGTGAAATTGAATCAGCAACAGTGTTATCAGCACCAGGGATATGTGAACATTTACACAAGATGTTAAATTTCAGCAACAAATCTCAAAACAAGTGTACCGGACTAGTTACTATACGTAATTTACCCCTATTGTAAACAGTACATTTACCCCTCTATGATGCCAAAATGTGAACATTTAGAATGTTAAATTTTAAACATCTCAAAAAGTTTCATAACCAGATCTGACTTAGATGTTAGAGAATTAATGATGCTTACAACTCCTGTATTGTCTGACCTAAACAATATCTTTTTATTAGTTAGTAATTCCCCCCAAACAACTATGGCCACTAAAATTGGGAAAAATTCAAGTAGTGTAATACTTCTGGTTAAGCCCTGATCATGCCATTTGACTGGCCATACTCCAAAAACACCACTTACCATTAAAAAAGGCCCCAAACTTTTTACATACCCATTCCTGGGCCCCCGGCGCTGTCAGTGTACAAACACAAATCCTGAAACTCTCCCATTCCTTGTTTAGAAACACTGAAACTCCATTAAAACCCTTAAAGAAATATAACCATGCCTCAATATCTTGCTTGACTTCCCCAGTAACCCGAATGCGATGATGGGGCTGAGTTAAACCCTTAATTGAATTAATTAGACGTCGACAAAAAGTCCGCCCAGGTCTTACAGCCCTACAAGCAAAATGTAATGCCCCAATCAACGACTGCATTTCCCTTAAAGTTACTTTCTGCTTTTTTGAACACATTTTCTAGCTTCTCACAAATCTCAACTACTTTAGCTGCAGGAATTTTAATTGTAAGATTTACAGTATCAATTTCTAAACCTAGGAAACATAACACAGTGCAAGGGCCTAACGTCTTTTCCTCAGCAATAGGGACTCCCAGGTTTTCACAAGAAGCTAAGAAACATTCCAATAAATCCTTACATTGGGTGGAACCAGCTTTACCTCCAAAAAGGAAATCATCAAGATAATGTAATACAGATCGTTTTCCTGATTTATTTTGAACTATCCATTCTAAAGCACTTGAAAATTTCTCAAATAAGCTGCATGATAATGAACATCCCATCGGTAAGCATTTATCAAAATAATAATAATCGGGTAAATCTGATAAGCTTTATCAAAATAAACCCTGAAAAATCCCAATAAATCAAAGTCTTGTGGAGATATTGGCAGTAACCTAAAAGCTGATTTGATATCGGATTTTGCTAATAAAGCCCCTTGACCTAAATTTTGGACCAATTCAATCGCCGCATCAAATTTGGTATACTGAACAGAACACAAATCCGAATCGATCGATACCAGAATTAACTGAATTATCTTTAGGATGTGACAAGTGGTGGATTAAACGAAACTCCCCCGGTGTACTCTTTGGAATCAGACCCAAAGGAGAAAGTCTCAAATTTGGTAAAGGTCTTTCCTTAAATGGACCGGCAACCCTTCCAAGATCCACCTCTTTTTGAACTTTTTTAAGGGCCATATTGACATTCTGTCTGACTGAACCTAAATTTAAACAATCAGTATCCTCCCTAATACCCTGATAATGCAAAGGAAATCCCTCTGAAAAACCATCAACAAGCTCCTGTGTGATTTGATGGTTTGGGTAATCAAGCAATTCCTGTTTTAATTTTTTACTATTTATTGGGGTTTTTCCCAGACTGGACACTGCCATGGGTTTTTTTTCCCTGACTGGAACTTGCAGCTGAGGGCCGAAAAGACTTAGTGACTTAGTGCACTGCAATGCACTATGGTCAGCAGCACAAATACTGCAAACATGAGTGTACCTGCAGTTACTATACGTGCATTTACCCCTATTGAAGCCAAAGCAAGGTGATGGCTTGGAATGTTTCCCACCCCACTCCTTGTTACCTCCCTTGACCACATTGTTCTTCCCCATTCCACCGGCTTGAGGGGTCATTACCCGGAGCCAAAGGTTTGAATTAATTTGGTTCCATGCTAAACCAGGAGATTGACTAAGACGAGCCCTAAATTGCTCATCATACACTCGCCAACCCCCTGGCACACCCTGACAAGCTGCCCCACGTATTGTTTTTACATACTGCAAAAGTTCCTGTACCTTAGCGGGGAATCTTTCCAAATAAATGGACATATAAATGTGGAAAGCATCTGTCCATTTCTCCACATTTGGTATTTTTTCTTTACAAGTAGGGGGGCGGGTCTCTATCATCCCACTGGATCCGACAACCATCGGCGCACTAGTGCAAAAGTCATTCAATTCTGAGTAGCCCTTTAAAAGAAGGGCCAAATTTATATACTCGTGACCCCAGATTTTTTGTTTTATAGCCCGGGGCACATGGTCACCGATGGAGTCGGACTCCAGGGGGATAATTTCGATCTCGGGGGTAGTGCTATTATTGTAACCATTATCATGTACATTTAATAACATCTGCGGTTCGGGCTCTATGCCCATACCTGTGATCCCATCCTCCACTTGTACCTCCTCTAGCTCTACTACTGGTACCTCTGGCAGCTGACCACGTGGAGTCTCCCTCCGGGTCTCGCCAGCGGCGGTCTCCGTCCTTTTTGGGAGGGGAACTGCTCGCCTTCCCCCTTTTCTTTTCTCTGGGGGCGGAGACAAAGCCACCCCGGGACCTCGCCGCTTCCTAATTCCAAGACCTCTTGGCATACTTAAGAAATCCGATCAGTACAAATTAAAATTCTCTGCAAGCATGTGCCTCTTATTTGCTAATCTGTCGATGACCGGATGTTAACTTAGCATGCTGGGATAACGTTCTATACAATGCTTTCCTATGCAAAGCGAGATAACTCTAAATTATTAACTACTGTCAAAGGGGGGGTAACTCCTGTGACCTTACGTATGACACATACTAAACTTCCATAATGGCTTCAATAACTTTGATTACCGTAATGAGCCGGTAGGAGATCAATTTCATCCATTTGTAGCTTTCAATGAAAAAAGATTTTCTACATTTTGTGTGGGGGACTTTAACCAAACTCGACGGCAAAAGGATGGGAGTATAGATTAGATTCAATGTAAACATCGATCTATGGATAATTTACAAAACTTTGTTCCAAATGCCTCGAATTACAAATGGTTCGACATCACACGACAACAATACTCATTGTTTGTCTCCATTTATGTAATCAGTTCTTTGTTAACCTTATTTGGTTGAGTATGTTTAATGAAAAAGTCACGATGCTCCATATCCACCGAAATCTTTTTGAAATTAAGAATTTATTTATTGTGTTATACTTTGATTGCCATATATCACTTCACTGCTGATTTTCTAAAATAGACATCAAGCCCGGTTTCCCAAATGTGCAATATGTACTTATAGGGACATTATATGTAAAGCATGATAAACGTTGTATCATCCCAAAACTAATCCATATTCGTCTTTTTTTCAATCAACAAAAAATATACCTTACGTTTTTAAAGGTGATGATAAACTGTTTATCATTTCATAACCTTTTTTTTTATTTCTGTGAAATATGTGTTATATTTATCAACAATGTTTAATTTACACTGAGATTGGTGAAGTCAAGCACTGGATGTTAACATACCAAAGAATGACACTCAGAAAAAAACGTTTCGAAAGATTTAGAAAAAAAACTTGCCAATTATTTAAAGATCTTCAGATTTCGTTTACTAAGCATAACAGAGTTCTGGTCATATGTTAATAAAAATACTGACATTTAAATTGCTTTTCATTTTCTAAATTTAATGAGATAAATCTGCCGCACTGAATCTCAATTTTATGAGTCAAATTTATATCCGTTTTTAAAAATGGTTTTTTAAAACAAGATAATATCTACGAGACGTAAGTTTCAATAAAATCGATTCATCAACTTGACATCATATTTACCAAAGCATCGTGTTTCATTTAACGTGTTTTTAGTTATTCATGTTTTGCATTAGAATATTTTGTTGGGTTACAAATTCATATTATCCCATACCTACTACAGTAATGCTTTTTTCCTTCCGGTCCAGTAAACATTTGTTGAGCTTCCTGAATTTAGCGCGATGGATTGTAGTTGGTTCAACATTTTATTATTATAATTGAAACAAAACTACTTTTTTTGTATTTTATTCATTGATTATTCAACATTGTCTAAATTATCGCGTATCATGTCAAGTAAACGGGGGTAACTTGTGTTTACAAACTGTACTTAATTTATTACTACTGGGTTGTGTATATAGATTTTATTTATTAACATATTTGTATTTGTTGTAGAGGCACAGTGTATTGTGACATGAATGTGTTCGGAACACCTCGGCTATCGGGAAAGGTTCCGAATTCAGGTTAATGGTTTCTGATTGCTGATGTGAATGGTGAACAGTTGTTGCGCATGACGTATCCTATTTAGCTGTCGCTGTGTTCTGTTGCTATATAATTTAACTTTGTAAATGAATCGCTGGTTTGTATTGAAAGTATTGATTTCTGCAATAAAACATAACGGAGAACGAATTTTGGCCAAACTTTTATTTTTTTAAGAACGATTTTAATTTTATTCTAATTGTAAGTTGCTTTTTTTCTGGAGGATGATATAAAAATTAAGAATATATTTTTTTTTGTTCATATTGATTATTTCAAAGGCTGGTTCCTGAACTTTTTCCTTGCTAGTGTTTAGTAATTGGGAAGGCGTTGTTAAGTAATAAAACATTTATAAAATGGTGTCAGAAACTAAATTTTAATAAGATATTTTTAGTAGTTTGAAATTGAAAGAATTTTGATCAATTTTTATTTTGAATCTAGAGCTTCGTTTATCCGGGTTTGTTTGGGAGTTACAAACAAACGTGTACATTAACGGCGAAGAAGTATTCCAAGAAGGATAACTCTATTTTAAATTTTTATTGTAAAATATTGATAATGAACGATTGCTACGCCATTTATAGTAAATACATAGATATTGCCAACCTATTATTGAGTATGCCACTTGATAAAAATTGATAGTAACTACTTTTTTAAGATTAATTATTCAAAGCACAGAAAAGAACCATGTTAAAAATGGTTTAGGAAAATATTAAAATCAAATTAATTATCAATTTGCTATTATCTTGGTTTATGGAAATACAATTCGTCTATTAATTAACCCGGTTTAGTGTCAGATCTAAACAACAACTTCTATTACATTATGATTATCAAAACTTTAGAAATGGGATGGTATTGTATATGGTGTCAGGGTATGATGTCCTTGGTGAATGTGTGAGGAACGTTTTATATGACTTTTACCGTTTGAAACTTTTTCGTTTATTTATGAACTGTCTCGTACTGAGTAGTACAGTGTGTTACTATCCAGTAATGGAAATCTACCATATTAAAACATTCCAAAATAGTTACATGGGGTTTGTTATTCTTTATCAACATCACACTCTTGTGTGAGGAGACAACCTCTTTTTCGTTTGATTTAGAAACTTTTTAAAAATGTGTTCAAAAAGTAATTCTTACAATTCCTTCTACTATAGATAATGTCTTCAGAAGGCTTTTTAGGTCATCTGACCTAAGGTCAAGATGACCTATTGTCATCGTGTTTCGTCCGTCGTCGTCCGCCTTCCGCCGTCCGTCGTGTTTAAGACTACTCCTCCTTATCCCTTGAGTGGATTATATTCATATTTGGTGTGAAACATCATTGGGGAAGGGCAATCTTTTTTTATATAAATGAGATAGGTCCGACTCCTAAATGCAGAGGAGCGGGGGCCCCAAAATGGGGAAACTTTCTTAATTTAAGCTTTCAAACCCTACTCCTCCTTCATCCTTGGATGGAATTCATCCATATTTGGAATGAAAGATCATTGGCGAAGGACAATCATTTATTATATAAATGATACTGGTTCGAATCGTAGGGGCTGAATGATTGGGCCCCAAATTGGAAAATTATCTTAATTTTAGCTTTAAAATCCTACTCCTCCTTCATCCTTGGATGGATGGCAACCAAATTTGTTTTGAAACATTGTTTGAAAAACATTACTTTTATAAATGAGGCCTCTGCCCCTAGGGGCTTAGGGGCGGTTCCCTAAAAAAAAGGGGAAATTTTCTTATTTAAGCTTTAAAATCCTACTCCTCCTTCATTCATGGATGGATTTCATCCACAATTGAGTAGTGAAAAACATCATTGGGTAAGGGCAATATTTTTATATATAAATGAGCCTGGTCCGACCGCTAGGGGGCTGAGGGGTGGGGCCCCAAAGGGCAAAAATTAATTAATTTTAGCTTTAAAATCCTACTCCCCTCATCCTTAAATGAATGGAAACCAAATTTGTTTTTTAAACCAATTGTTGGGAGAGGCCAAACAGTTTTCTTATTTAAATGAACCTTCTCTGACCCCTAGGGACTAATGGGCGGGGCCCCAAAAGGGGAAAATGTCTTAATTTAAGCTTTTTGAAATCCTACTCCTCCTTCATATCTTATTATAAATGAGTTAGGTCTGACCCTGGGGGCAGAGGGGCAGGGCCCCAAAGGGCAAGTTTTCATAATTCTGCTTTAAAATCCTACTCCTCCATACCCTTGGCCATGGATGCGCAACTGGTTTGTAACATTGTTGGAAAAATGGCAATATTCATATATTGTATAAATAAGTTTGCTCCAACACCTACGGACTCTGAAGGGTAGGGCCCCTAAAAGGGAAATTTTCTTAATTTAAGCTTTAAAACCCTACTCCTCCTTCATCCTTGGATGGATTTTATCCATATTTGGAATGAAAGAGTCATTGGCGAAGGACAATCATTTATTATAGAAATGATACTGGTTCAAATCGTAGGGGCCGAGTGATGGGGCCCCAAATTGGAAAATTTCTTAATTTTAGCTTTTAAAATCCTACTCCTCCTTCATACCTTGGATGGTGATGGCAAACCAAATTTGTTTTGAAACATTGTTTGTCTTGGAAAGGCAGAGATCATACTTTATATAAATGAGCCTGCTCCGACCCCTAGGGGCTTAGGGGCGGGCCCTAAAAAAGGGGGATAAATTTTCTTAATTTAAGCTTTTAAAATCCTACTCCTCCTTCATCATCCATGGATGGATTTCATCCATATTTGGTGTGAAACATTCACTTTGGGTAAGGACAATAAATTTTTTTTATATAAAATGAGCCTGGTCCGACCCCTTAGGGGCTGTGGGGTGGGCCCAAAGGGCAAAATTTCTTAATTTTAGCTTTAAAATCCTACTCCCCTTCATCCTTAAATGAATGGAAACCATTGTGGGAAAGGCCAAACATGTTTTATTTAAATGATCCTACTCCGACCCCTAGGGACTGATGGGCGGGGCCCCAAAAGGGGAAAATTTCTTAATTTAAGCTTTTTTAAAATCCTACTCCATCCTTCTTATCAATATAAATGAGTTAAGGTCTGACCCAGGGAGGCAGAGGAGGGCAGGGC
>NW_027188563.1:0-19144 GCF_041381155.1 Argopecten irradians | reverse complement strand
CCTCCACCAATTCCTCCAACCTAGGACTGCTCCTTTCCTGATGGTAACATATCTATCAGTTAGGTTACGAACTTTGGTCTTCAAGGACTTCCCCGGTCTCAGAAGCTGATTTGGGGATAACAGTTCCGTGTCCCTCTCCGTTCAGGTTGGAACACTATGTCCACTAAGCCTGGAGTATCCAATTCAACTCCCACAAACTTCCCAAGAATGGCGGTATAACCGTTCGGGTGGCCGCTGTTATCACCCGGGTCTGCCAGGGTGGAACCGAGGATCTCCCATTCCCATAGCAATGTGGTACGCTCTGACTCCCGAGTGTCAAAGTC
The DNA here is from genome assembly GCF_041381155.1 of Argopecten irradians. Lineage (NCBI taxonomy): Eukaryota > Metazoa > Mollusca > Bivalvia > Pectinida > Pectinidae > Argopecten > Argopecten irradians. The sequence goes on along the minus strand of NW_027188563.1, from coordinate 18,821 downwards.
ATATTGTTCGAGTCAATTATAGCCTTACTACCTCCTCAGAACCTGATCGGTGATGTCAGCAACTACAAAGTCTTCTGACACCAGTTGTTGTGGGTTCAGAGATAACAATTGTTACCTGTAGGCCTTTGGTATCCCGGTTTCCTATCAGGAAGCGTAAATAGCCTCGTGTAGTGTCGGCAAGCCGTCAGAGCCGGGGAAACAGGTCCTCTCGGTCCAACGATACCAAAACTATTTCACTGTGCAGAGTTGTCCCGTCGAACTAGGTAGTGAGGGAGCCGGTTTCGGTAAACCGGATCCGGAATCCACTTATGACACAATATCCACAATAACCTTACCACAGTTCCAAGGGAAGTCGAGGGCTATCGGAGCGATATTCTAACACTGCTTACTGAGATATAAGATAAAGAGAAATTACTTAATCAGATTCTAGAAGAAACGTCAAATAAACTTGTCAAGAGAATGATATCGATAGACTTAAGGCAGAGATCGGTAGGCATAACCATAACTATAGTATGTCAATCACCAATAGCATGCAGAAATTGTTTTATAGATAACCTCTTACAGTGTTAAAGATGATCGATTTGATAAGATGGCTTTACAATTAAACAAACCAAATATAATAGGGCACATTTCTTCTTCATTAGCTCACATTATCGTCTATATTATAATACTATGATGTGAGTGATTTGTTTACGGATTTCGTTATACAATTGCATGTAATAAGTAATTAATAATTAATAATAATGAATAATGTTCATCGCTTTATGCCGTACACATCATTCATGCGTGGCACTTGATGTGTTCCTGTGCCTGTGATAGGTAAATAGTAATATTACTGAATGATAATCTTAATTGCACGGTGAGCTGTTTCCATTATTTACGTGAATCTTGACAAAACAACCAATTTGGTCAATTTCATATTGATGATTCTTGAATGTATTTACAGAAAAACTGCGAACTGTAGTAAAGTTATGATTTCACGTAAGTGACCCCCTTGGACCAGTAAAAATGAGATAAAAAGTGGGGATTTAACAAATTAGAATTTCACATACAAAGATTTGTTGCATAAAGTAATGAGTTTTATTTGATTGAGGTTTAATGGTTTGTCTCAAAGCGTCGGAAGAAAAATATTAATGTAAATCGTTAAAACGTATATTCTTTTATATTTTAACGTATAGCGGGAAAAGACGCAGAAACCAAAAAACTGAAAGACGCATTAGAAGAAAGTCAATGCTTGCGAAGGGAAGTTGTTGGTACGTATTATAGATATGTATATATTTTTTTACATTCGTCAATAACTAGTTTTTTTCTCTTTAGCAAGACTTATGAATAATGATAGTTTGGATATTATTTCCGTTATCCGTCCGTCCGTCCGTCCGTTAACAATTCTTGTAACCGTTTTTTCTCAGAAAGCACTAAAGGGATTTTTTTTTCAAATTTGATATGTAGGTTCACCTAGGGCCCTAGTTGCCGAGGGAGGGCACTATTCAAGACAAGCGTCCTCTCAACCAGGCCATAATGTGTTTAGTACATTATCCTTACATGTGTATGAGCTCTTTTCATTTCACCGTAACAAAAACACTTCAAAGTAATCCTTGCAACGTTATTTTCATTTACACAGCATGTTGTTAAACGTTGTTACATTATATAATCTATCGTAGAAATATGTGTCCTTAAACGAGATTCAGTTTCATGAGGTTACAATAGATTCACGTTCAATTTCGCGCCACTTCATTAGTGTCCGCAAATTTGCAAATAAGTACCCATTGGTGTAACCAATCAGAATCCAGTATTCTGTCACGTAACGTAGTAATGTATTTTATGACCGATCGGTCAACAAGATGCATATGGCCGCCAGGCAGCAATCTTGCATTTTGATAGTTAAAATTTTTTTCTCAGAAAGTGCTGAAGTGATCTATCTCAAGTTGCATATGCTGGTTCCCCTAGCGCCATTGTTGTGTATATTCCATTTTTGGACCGATCGGTGAACAAGATGGCCGACCAGCCGCCATCTTGGATTTTGATAGTTAAAGTTTGTTACCGCTATTTCTCATAAAGTACTGAAGGGATCTTTCTCACAATTCATATGTGTAAGGTATACATAGGCCCTATATTTCCATAATGCGTTTTTGGAGCGATTGGTCAACAAGATGGTCGACAGAATATTTATGGTTTACGATCACCGCCTTTGAATATTGAAAGAATTGTTATCACATGCATGTATGATCCGTAGGTTAAGACTACAAGTCTCAACGATTGCTTATCCGGAATGATCCAGTATAATAAAAGACTCAAGCCAGTAATAAAAGTTAAAGAATATATTATATAACTGAGAAAGTCACAACATGTGTTAAATAAGAATGATAATCTCCATAATTCCAGTAATCTCACAGAGGCTAAGAGCCGTACTCTTGAAACTTATGAGTCTTTCCTGAGAAATCGACTATTGACATCTCACAGAGGCTAAGAGCCGCACTCTTGAAACTTATGAGAGTCTTTCCTAAGCTTGTCATAAAATACATATACACAATGATAACTCATAGAGGCTAAGAGCCGCACTCTTGAAACTTATGAGTTTCATATCCTATAACCAAATAATCCAAGAAATAAATAATTAGACAACTCATAGAGGCTAAGAGCCGTACTCTTAAAACATGTGAGTGTCTAATCCTAACTTAAGAAATAACCAATTCCGTCTGGCGCTATTATCCTGCGAGAGCGTAGTGACCGCTCGCTGGTACCGGTGAAACAGAAGTGGCGAGGCCCTGTGCTCACCCCTATTTATAACCTTTGGGACTCGGGCGAGGCTAGGCCGCCCGCTGATTGGCTGAAATGCATCTTGGCCTCTCAAATACCCAAATTAAACAATTTTGGACGATCTATAATATAATCCCTCCAATAGTATAAAGAATACACCTCGAAACGCCGCTATCATTTTGTCTTTCAGTATGAAAACAATAAAACGACTACACTCTAAATAAAGTCGTACTAACAATTGAAATTCGAAGATTCGCAATTTATCAACGGAATAATCATCGTAATAATAAAAGACTACTCATTTTGACCATAAAGTTAAAGAATATAATTGATAAACATCACAACATGTGTTAAAATAAGAAAAAACAATATAATAAAGAGTAACACATAGATATTCTACTAACACACAGGGCTAAAGAGACCCGGGTTACTCTTGAAACTTATGAGTTTCAATGAAACTAACATCGATCCGATGACATCTAATCACTCGGCATAGCTAACATTAAATAAAGGCAATAACTCAATTAATACATGACAAACGATGACATTTTATTCTTGAAACTTACATGAGCCTATAATCAAATACTTACACACAATTTTAACATAAATAATAACTCAAAGAGTAGAGGATAAGAGCTCCTTTGAAACGTAGAGTAAGTCAATCCTATAAATCCAATAATCCAAGAAATAAATAATTAGACAACTAATAATAAACAAAGGCTGAGCCGTACTCTTAAAAACATGTGAGTGTCTAATCCTAACTTAAAAAACAGTAACCAATTTAGTCTGGCGCTATTATCCTGCGAGAGCGTAGTGACCGCCTCGCTGGTACCGGTGAAACAGAAGTGGCGAGGCCCTGTCTCAACCCTATTTATACCCTTGGCCTCGTCGAGCTATGCCGCCCGCCTGATTGCCTGAAAGCCTCGGTTGGCCTGTCCTCACACCCGAAACCTTAACGCAAAGAGGAACTATAATATAATCCCTCCGATACTATAAAAATACACATCGTATCACAATGCAATCTGTACCTAAATCAAATGCACAAATCCTTCATAAACATAAAGACGATCTAAGTATAAACAGACATACTTTACAATATTCTACAACGAATACACTCGAAACGCCGACTAGGGCATTTTGACAACCAGTTGTCAGGTAGTAACACATGAATGTCAACCACGACATTTACTGTAATTAAAGGCGCCGGCGTCCTATCAATGAAATCGACAGTATCCTCAAGGAGATAACTAACACATGGGTCTTTGCCTATATATTGAGTTACATGTTAAATAGTTCGAATTACTAATTACTTATTATCGAACACCATTCCACTCACTATGGTCCATGTTTTGTGTATTGACGGAAGCACACGAGATCGTCCCTGACGTGGATCGGCAATCGTACATTATTATCAACTACTCTCGCATCTTTAAAATATTATTTCATAACAATGCAAGTACTCATATGAATAACAATATTCAGCATTTATATTTACTATGTTCCACTGCATAAAAATGCACCGCTACGTCTTGGCGCTATTTATGTCAGAATTTACCTCTCTTATTCTTACCACATCCTGAGACGCACGAGTAATCTTTTATGTACAACTGGGACACCTCCGACCCGATCCCTGATCGGGTTTATGCCCTAACCACAGTTTTCTAAAACTTGACGTCCTCGTCAACACTTTATCTTCCTGGACATATAACTGATAAATTGCTGCTAACCTGTTAATTCATCTTACAATAAAATGTTACTAACTTTGAATTCAAAAACTAATTCTGGTAATCATACCTCCAGAATTTCAAAGAAAAACATTTGTATATTTCTTTGTTTTACCACAGGCTAAATTCTCCCCTTCACAACACATAGAGGACACCTTTTACCTGCTACTTTACACCACGGCGCCTCGGGGAAACACTTCCCATACACGTGTAAATATACAAAACATGTTCTAAAGTTGCAAAAATCTTTTTACAAACGTACCTTTATCACTTGGTAAAAATCTGGCAATATATAAATATGCTCTCATAACAACACTATACTTATAATCATCCAACTTTACATTTATAATTGGACGTCTTACCTACAATTATGACATTCCGGATTAAAATTTATCTTCCATAGTATATCTCCGAATTATGATAATTAATCTCTACAAAATATTAACTGTCGTGAAATCTTACCATGCTGAAAATGTTTCTATATTTCTTACACTAAATCACGTAACTTACACTTATTTCTCGTTTAATCATAATATAAATAGTCTCTACACTTCCATCATCCTTATAGATCCAGATCCTTTCCTTGTCAATTCGTCTGCTTCTTGACTCAAGAGGGAGTCCATCAACTTCACGACTCAAGAGGGAGTCCATCTGCTTCACGACTCAAGAGGGAGTCCATCTGCTTCACGACTCAAGAGGGAGTCCATCTACTTCTTAGAAAAGTTATGTTGTGCCATAGTTTTTTTTTGTGTAACTGTATGACATCAAAATACAGTAAACTGAGTACTAAATTCATGGAAAATATATTTTCTGTAATCTATGAATATGACTTCTGGTAAGTCTTTTACTCGGGTCATGATGTCCTTGTGTTCTGGTTCATGCTTTATGTTCCTTTTTATATTTGATGCATTTCCTCCTCTTGTGTCCTGGTTGATGACAATGAAAGCAAAGACCCTGAATTTGGAAGTCCTTCTTTCTGATATGCTGTATATCTGTTGAAGATCTACTTGAATTATTTTTCAATGTAGACTTTAAGGAATCCAGCGATTGGATAAGCCGTTGCATAGTGCCCAATAAAACATTGCTTTTATCTGCATTTTCTGTTTCCTCAACTGTCTGGCTTCGGTTAACTCCATTGGATGAGACAATAATACATTTATTCTTTCTAAAGTTAAAGGCCTCATATTCCATACTTGCTCTCACTGCCTCATCAATGGTCTTTACTTGTCTTTGATACACTGCCCATTCCATATCTGAATCATTCAAGCTGTCAATGTAGCAGTCCAGCATCAGTTGATCTCTTATCTGTCCACAGTCCATAGGATAAGCCATTCTCACCAATCTCTTGATGTCATGTGCGAGCTCAGGTAGTGTTTCATCCTTCCTGCGAAGTCTACTTTTCATTTCAGCCTTGTATATTTCCGTCATATTATCTAGATGGAATCGGGAAGTCAATGCTTCGACTAGCATTTGGTAATTCTGACGCTGGGATGGCGTCAAACAACCCAATACCTCTTGCGCAGATCCACGCAAAGAGATGGCAAGCTCAAATGCCTTTTCATTTTCTTTCCATTGGTTTAACATAGCAACAATTTCAAAATGTATAAGGTAATCCGGCCAACTAGTCTTGCCATCATATGTTGCAGGTTTCCTGTATTTTTGTGATTTTCCCTGCTCTGTAGGTCTGCAATCATTCACGTCTCTAATTTGTCGATGAGGGTTTAACTCTTCACTTGCTTCTGGGTGCCTGACGGGTAAATGAGTACTTTCTCCGCTCTGACGAATTCCCAGGTCCCTCGTTTCCCGAGCGGACCTGACATTTTGATTTTCTAAACCAAGACATTGATTATTCACATGCGACCCTCGACCACCTCTACACCTATAGTTAGAGTGGTATAGCCCATGTTTATTTCCACCATGCTGTAGAACCCCACTCTCATGGTAATCAGATCTGGTCAACAGATCCCTGTCTTCGTCATTACTGAGCGCATTACCTCCTGCTGCACCATTTTCCCCAGTAGTGTTTCTCTCTTCTTCACTACTGGACCGGAAGTCCATCCCAGTGGCCATTCTGGGATTTGTTCCACTTTCTCCATCAATGGTATCCGCATACAGGCAATATGATGTCAGACTATTATTTCCAGTCTGCACATCCCTTCCTCCCTGACTCCCGAAAGCAACCCTTTCCATGTCTTCAAATTTTCGCCTCAATGTGATCATTTGCTCATTTAGATATTCCATTTCTTTTCGCAGGTTCCTCTCTCCGGTTGTACCTGAAGGTGTCATTTCCAGTCTACTTCCATGTAGCATTGGAGTACTTATATTGCTTTCATCATTAGCTGAGTCCACTAAATGATGAGCCTGTGGGACGTCTGTTCCACCGGTACCAGTTGTAGACGTGCCCTCTCCTTGTTCTTCTGCGTGATGTGTGTGCTCTTCTTTGTCTTCCGTTTCCAACATATTTACTAGATTTAGGTATTCCAAGCAATCAAAAGGATCCCACCGCTGCCACCACTGTGACAAAAACCGGACCCGGGTGCGGTATTCCTAAGTATTCCTTGGTAGCGTGCAGGTAGTACCCAGCACCCAGGTCGCAGTTCCTGTCTAACCTTATATTTTGTATGATCCGTAGGTTAAGACTACAAGTCTCAACGATTGCTTATCCGGAATAATCCAGTATAATAAAAGACTCAAGCCAGTAATAAAAGTTAAAGAATATATTATATAACTGAGAAAGTCACAACATGTGTTAAATAAGAATTACAATCTCCATAATTCCAGTAATCTCACAGAGGCTAAGAGCCGTACTCTTGAAACGTGTGAGTCTTTCCTGAGAAATCGACTATTGACATCTCACAGAGGCTAAGAGCCGTACTCTTGAAACTTATGAGAGTCTTCCTAAGCTTGTCATAAAATACATGATAACTCATAGAGGCTAAGAGCCGCACTCTTGAAACTTATGAGTTTCATATCCTATAACCAAATAATCCAAGAAATAAATAATTAGACAACTCATAGAGGCTAAGAGCCGTACTCTTAAAACATGTGAGTGTCTAATCCTAACTTAAGAAATAACCAATTCCGTCTGGCGCTATTATCCTGCGAGAGCGTAGTGACCGCTCGCTGGTACCGGTGAAACAGAAGTGGCGAGGCCCTGTGCTCACCCCTATTTATAACCTTTGGGACTCGGGCGAGGCTAGGCCGCCCGCTGATTGGCTGAAATGCATCTGTGGCCTAAATCTCACACCCGAAACCTTACGCAAAGGAACTATAATATAATCCCTCCGATACTATAAAAATACACATCGTATACAATGCATCTGTACCTAAATCAAATACACAAATCTTCATAAACAATAAAACGATCTAAGTATAATAGCAGACATTCTTTACAATATTTATACAACAAATACACTCGAAACGCCGACTACGTCATTTTGACAACAAGTTGTCAGCGACGAACACATGAATGTCAACAACGACATTTACAGCTAAATAAAGTCGTCTAACAATGAAATCGAAGGTATCTCGGCGAGATAACTAACACATGGGTTTGTACATTCATTGTTTTGCATGTAATGTCAATTACTTAATCTTATATCGAACACATTCCACACACTAGTCATGTTTGTGTATTGACGGAAAGATCGAGATCGTGACGTGATGCACTCGTACATTATTTCAATCACTCTCGCATCTTAACAATTAATTTATATAATGCAATAACTCAATGAATAACAAACAATCTTCAGCATTTATATTTCTATGTCCACAGCATAAAACTGCCACGCTACGTCCTAGCGCTATTTATGTCAGAATCTTCAAATATTCTCTACCACACAGTATCGTTTATGTAAACTGGAACACCTCGACCCGATCCCTGATCGGGTATATGCCCTAACCACAGGCCACTAACCTGTTTTGTTACATCTTAAACACTGTATCTTAAATGTAAACTGGAACACCTCGATCCGATACCTGATCGGATATATGCCCAAACCACACAGGCCACTAGGCCTATTTTGTTACATTACCCCGGTTTTCTAAAACTTTCTGGTAATTCATACCTCCAGAATTTTCAAAGAAAAACATTTGTAAGCATTTCTACATTTTTTTTTTTGTTTTACCATCAGGCCTAAAAGGCCTCTCCCCTTCACAACACATAGAGGCACATCTTTTCACCTGCTACTTTACACCACACAGCCTCGGGGAAACACTTCCCATACACGTGTAAATATACAAAACATATTCTAAAGTTACAAAAATCTTTATACAAACGTACCTGTATCACTTGGTAAAAATCTGGCAATATATAATTATGACTCTCATAACCACACTATACTTATTATCCAACTTTACATTTACAATATTGGACATCTTACCTACAATTATGACATTCCGGATTAAAATTTATCTTCCATTAGTATACCTCCGAAATTATGATAATTAATCTCTACAAAATATTAACTGTCGTGAAATCTTACCATGCTGAAAATGTTTCTATATTTTCTTACACTAAAACACATATACTTACACTTATTTCTCGTTTAATCATAATATAAATAGTCCCTCTACACTTCCAGCATCCTTATAGATCCAGATCCTTTCCTTGTCAATTTCGTCTGCTTCTTGACTCAAGAGGGAGTCCATCTACTTCACGAACTCAAGAGGGAGTCCATCTGCTTCACGACTCAAGAGGGAGTCCATCTGCTTCACGACTCAGAGGGAGTCCATCTACTTCTTAGAAAAGTTATGTTGTGCCATAGTTTTCTTGTGTAACTGTATGACATCAAAATACAGTAAATTGAGTACTAAATTCATGGAAAACATATTTTCCTGTGATCTATGAATATGACATCTGGTAAGTCTTTTTTACTCGGGTCATGATGTCCTTGTGTTCTGTTTCATGCTTTGTGGTCCTTTTTATATTTGATGCAATTCATCCTCTTGTGTCCTGGTTGATGACAATGAAAGCAAAGACCCTGAATTTTGAAGTCCTTCTTTCTGATATGCTGTAGATCTGTTGAAGATCTACTTGAATTGTTTTTCAATGTAGACTTTAAGGAATCCAGCGATTGGATAAGCCGTTGCATAGTGCCCAATAAAACATTGCTTTTATCTGCATTTTTTCTGTTTTGTCAACTGTCTGGCTTCGGTTAACTCCATTGGATGAGACAATAATACATTTTATTCTTTCTAAAGTTAAAGGCCTCATATTCCATACTTGCTCTCAACTGCCTCATCAATGGTCTTTACTTGTCTTTGATACACTGCCCATTCCATATCTGAATCATTCAAGCTGTCAATGTAGCAGTCCAGCATCAGTTGATCTCTTATCTGTCCACAGTCCATAGGATAAGCCATTCTCACCAATCTCTTGATGTCATGTGCGAGCTCAGGAAGTGTTTCATCCTTCCTGCGAAGTCTACTTTTCATTTCAGCCTTGTATATTTCCATCATATTATCTGGATGGAATCGGGAAGATCAATGCTTACGACTAGCATTTGGTAATTCTGACGCTGGGATTACGTCCCAAACAACCAATACCTCTTGCGCAGATCCACGCAAAGAGATGGCAAGCTCAAATGCCATTTCATTTTCTTTCCATTGGTTTAACATAGAAATAATTTCAAAATTTATAAGGTAATCCGGCCAACTAGTCTTGCCATCATATGTTGCAGGTTTCCTGTATTTTTGTTGATTTTTCCCCTGCTCTGTAGGTCTGGCAATCATTCACGTCTCTAATTTGTCGATGAGGGTTTAACTCTTCACATTGCTTCTTGGTGCCTGACGGGTAAATGAGTACTTTCTCCCGCTCTGACGAATCCCCAGGTCCCTCGTTTCCCGAACGGACCTGACATCTTGATTTTCTAAACCAAGACATTGATTATTCACATGCGACCCTCGACCACCTCTACACCTATAGCTAGAGTGGTATAGCCCATGTTTATTTCCACCATGCTGTAGAACCCCACTCTCATGGTTATCAGATCTGGTCAACAGATCCCTGTTTTCGTCATTACTGAGCGCATTACCTCCTGCTGCACCATTTTCCCCAGTAGTGTTTCTCTCTTCTTCACTACTGGACCGGAAGTCCATCCCAGTGGCCATTCTGGGATTTGTTCCATTTTCTCCATCAATGGTATCCGCATACAGGCAATATGATGTCAGACTATTATTTCCAGTCTGCACATCCCTTCCTCCCTGATTCCCGAAAGCAACCCTTTCCATGTCTTCAAATTTTCGCCTCAATGTGATCATTTGCTCTTTTAGATATTCCATTTCTTTTCGCAGGTTCCTCTCTCCGGTTGTACCTGAAGGTGTCATTTCCAGTCTACTTCCATGTAGCATTGGAGTACTTATATTGCTTTCATCATTAGCTGAATCCACTAAATGATGAGCCTGTGGGGACGTCTGTTCCACCGTACCAGTTGTAGACGTGCCCTCTCCTTGTTCTTCTGCGTGATGCGTGTGCTCTTCTTTATCTTCCGTTTCCAACATATTTACTAGATTTAGGTATTCCAAGCAATCAAAAGGATCCCACCGCTGCCACCCACTGTGACAAAAACCGGACCCGGGTGCGGTATTCCTAAGTATTCCTGGGTAGCGTGCAGGTAGTACCCAGCACCCAGGTCGCAGTTCCTGTCTAACCTTATATTTTGTATGATCCGTAGGTTAAGACTACAAGTCTCAACGATTGCTTATCCGGAATGATCCAGTATAATAAAAGACTCAAGCCAGTAATAATAGTTAAAGAATATATTATATAACTGAGAAAGTCACAACATGTGTTAAATAAGAATGATAATCTCCATATATTCCAGTAATCTCACAGAGGCTAAGAGCCGTACTCTTGAAACTTATGAGTCTTTCCTAAGAAATCAAACTATTAACACATCTCACAGAGGCTAAGAGCCGCACTCTTGAAACTTATGAGAGTCTTTCCTAGGCTTGTCATAAAAATATATGATAACTCATAGAGGCTAAGAGCCGCACACTCTTGAAACTTATGAGTTTCATATCCTATAACCAAATAATCCAAGAAATAAATAATTAGACAACTCATAGAGGCTAAGAGCCGTATTCTTAAAACATGTGAGTGTCTAATCCTAACTTAAACTGTAACCAATTTAGTCTGGCGCTATTATCCTGCGAGAGCGTAGTGACCGCTCGCTGGTACCGGTGAAACAGAAGTGGCGAGGCCCTGTGCTCACCCCTATTTATAACCTTTGGGCCTCGGGCGAGGCTAGGCCGCCCGCTGATTGGCTGAAAGCCTCGGTTGGCCTGTCTCACACCCGAAACCTTACGCAAAGGAACTATAATATAAATCCCTCCGATACTATAAAAATACACATCGTACACAATGCATCTGTACCTAAATCAAATGCACAAATCTTCATAAACATAAAGACGATCTAAGTATAATAACAGACATTCTTTACAATATTTCTACAACGAATACACTCGAAACGCCGACTACGTCATTTTGACAACAAGTTGTCAGCGACGAACACATGAATGTCAACAACGACATTTACAGCTAAATAAAGTCGTCTAACAATGAAATCGACAGTATCTCAGCGAGATAACTAACACATGGGTTTGTACAATCATTGATTTACATGTAATGTCGATTACTTAATCTTATATCGAACACATTCCACACACTAGTCATGTTTGTGTATTGACGGAAAGATCGAGATCGTGACGTGATGCACTCGTACATTATTTCAATCACTCTCGCATCTTAACAATTAATTCATACAATGCAATAACTCAATGAATAACAATCTTCAGCATTTATATTTCTATGTCCACAGCATAAAACTGCCACGCTACGTCCTAGCGCTATTTATGTCAGAATCTTCAAATATTCTCTACCACACAGTATCCTTTATGTAAACTGGAACACCTCGACCCGATCCCTGATCGGGTATAAGCTATGCCCTAACCACAGGCCACTAACCTGTTTTGTTACATCTTAAACACTGTATCTTAAATGTAAACTGGAACACCTCGATCCGATACCTGATCGGATATATGCCCAAACCACAGGCCACTAGGCCTATTTTGTTACATTACCCCCGGTTTTCTAAAACTTGACGTCCTCGTCAACACTTTATCTTCCTGGACATATAAACTGATAAATTGCTGCTAACCTGTAAATTCATCTTACAATAAAATGTTACTAACTTTGAATTCAAAAACTAATTCTGGTAATCATACCTCCAGAATTTCAAAGAAAAACATTTGTACATATCTACATTTTTTTTTTGTTTTACCACAGGCCTCTCCCCTTCACAACACATAGAGGACATCTTTCACCTGCTACTTTACACCACAAGCCTCGGGGAAACACTTCCCATACACGTGTAAATATACAAAACATATTCTAAAGTTACAAAAATCTTTATACAAACGTACCTGTATCACTTGGTAAAAATCTGGCAATATATAATTATGCTCTCATAACCACACTATACTTATTATCCAACTTTACATTTACAATATTGGACATCTTACCTACAATTATGACATTCCGGATTAAAATTTATCTTCCATAGTATACCTCCGAATTATGATAATTAATCTCTACAAAATATTAACTGTCGTGAAATCTTACCATGCTGAAAATGTTTCTATATTTCTTACACTAAAACACATAACTTACACTTATTTCTCGTTTAATCATAATATAAATAGTCTCTACACTTCCATCATCCTTATAGATCCAGATCCTTTCCTTGTCAATTCGTCTGCTTCTTGACTCAAGAGGGAGTCCATCTACTTCACGACTCAAGAGGGAGTCCATCTGCTTCACGACTCAAGAGGGAGTCCATCTGCTTCACGACTCAAGAGGGAGTCCATCTACTTCTTAGAAAAGTTATGTTGTGCCATAGTTTCTTGTGTAACTGTATGACATCAAAATACAGTAAATTGAGTACTAAATTCATGGAAAACATATTTTCTGTGATCTATGAATATGACATCTGGTAAGTCTTTTACTCGGGTCATGATGTCCTTGTGTTCTGTTTCATGCTTTGTGGTCCTTTTTATATTTGATGCAATTCATCCTCTTGTGTCCTGGTTGATGACAATGAAAGCAAAGACCCTGAATTTTGAAGTCCTTCTTTCTGATATGCTGTAGATCTGTTGAAGATCTACTTGAATTGTTTTTCAATGTAGACTTTAAGGAATCCAGCGATTGGATAAGCCGTTGCATAGTGCCCAATAAAACATTGCTTTTATCTGCATTTTCTGTTTTGTCAACTGTCTGGCTTCGGTTAACTCCATTGGATGAGACAATAATACATTTATCTTCTTTCTAAAGTTAAAGGCCTCATATTCCATACTTGCTCTCACTGCCTCATCAATGGTCTTTACTTGTCTTTGATACACTGCCCATTCCATATCTGAATCATTCAAGCTGTCAATGTAGCAGTCCAGCATCAGTTGATCTCTTATCTGTCCACAGTCCATAGGATAAGCCATTCTCACCAATCTCTTGATGTCATGTGCGAGCTCAGGAAGTGTTTCATCCTTCCTGCGAAGTCTACTTTTCATTTCAGCCTTGTATATTTCCGTCATATTATCTGGATGGAATCGGGAAGTCAATGCTTCGACTAGCATTTGGTAATTCTGACGCTGGGATGACGTCAAACAACCCAATACCTCTTGCGCAGATCCACGCAAAGAGATGGCAAGCTCAAATGCCATTTCATTTTCTTTCCATTGGTTTAACATAGAAATAATTTCAAAATTTATAAGGTAATCCGGCCAACTAGTCTTGCCATCATATGTTGCAGGTTTCCTGTATTTTTGTGATTTTCCCTGCTCTGTAGGTCTGCAATCATTCACGTCTCTAATTTGTTCGATGAGGGTTTAACTCTTCACTTGCTTCTTGGTGCCTGACGGGTAAATGAGTACTTTCTCCGCTCTGACGAATCCCCAGGTCCCTCGTTTCCCGAACGGACCTGACATCTTGATTTTCTAAACCAAGACATTGATTATTCACATGCGACCCTCGACCACCTCTACACCTATAGTTAGAGTGGTATAGCCCATGTTTATTTCCACCATGCTGTAGAACCCCACTCTCATGGTTATCAGATCTGGTCAACAGATCCCTGTTTTCGTCATTACTGAGCGCATTACCTCCTGCTGCACCATTTTCCCCAGTAGTGTTTCTCTCTTCTTCACTACTGGACCGGAAGTCCATCCCAGTGGCCATTCTGGGATTTGTTCCACTTTCTCCATCAATGGTATCCGCATACAGGCAATATGATGTCAGACTATTATTTCCAGTCTGCACATCCCTTCCTCCCTGATTCCCGAAAGCAACCCTTTCCATGTCTTCAAATTTTCGCCTCAATGTGATCATTTGCTCTTTTAGATATTCCATTTCTTTTCGCAGGTTCCTCTCTCCGGTTGTACCTGAAGGCGTCATTTCCAGTCTACTTCCATGTAGCATTGGAGTACTTATATTGCTTTCATCATTAGCTGAGTCCACTAAATGATGAGCCTGTGGGACGTCTGTTCCACCGGTACCAGTTGTAGACGTGCCCTCTCCCTGTTCTTCTGCGTGATGTGTGTGCTCTCCTTTGTCTTCCGTTTCCAACATATTTACTAGATTTAGGTTTTCCAAGCAATCAAAAGGATCCCACCGCTGCCACCACTGTGACAAAAACCGGACCCGGGTGCGGTATTCCTAAGTATTCCTTGGTAGCGTGCAGGTAGTACCCAGCACCCAGGTCGCAGTTCCTGTCTAACCTTAAATTTTGTATGATCCGTAGGTTAAGACTACAAGTCTCAACGATTGCTTATCCGGAATGATCCAGTATAATAAAAGACTCAAGCCAGTAATAAAAGTTAAAGAATATATTATATAACTGAGAAAGTCACAACATGTGTTAAATAAGAATGATAATCTCCATATATTCCAGTAATCTCACAGAGGCTAAGAGCCGTACTCTTGAAACTTATGAGTCTTTCCTAAGAAATCAACTATTAACATCTCACAGAGGCTAAGAGCCGCACTCTTGAAACTTATGAGAGTCTTTCCTAGGCTTGTCATAAAAATATATGATAACTCATAGAGGCTAAGAGCCGCACTCTTGAAACTTATGAGTTTCATATCCTATAACCAAATAATCCAAGAAATAAATAATTAGACAACTCATAGAGGCTAAGAGCCGTATTCTTAAAACATGTGAGTGTCTAATCCTAACTTAAACTGTAACCAATTTAGTCTGGCGCTATTATCCTGCGAGAGCGTAGTGACCGCTCGCTGGTACCGGTGAAACAGAAGTGGCGAGGCCCTGTGCTCACCCCTATTTATAACCTTTGGGCCTCGGGCGAGGCTAGGCCGCCCGCTGATTGGCTGAAAGCCTCGGTTGGCCTGTCTCACACCCGAAACCTTACGCAAAGGAACTATAATATAATCCCTCCGATACTATAAAAATACACATCGTACACAATGCATCTGTACCTAAATCAAATGCACAAATCTTCATAAACATAAAGACGATCTAAGTATAATAACAGACATTCTTTACAATATTTCTACAACGAATACACTCGAAACGCCGACTACGTCATTTTGACAACAAGTTGTCAGCGACGAACACATGAATGTCAACAACGACATTTACAGCTAAATAAAGTCGTCTAACAATGAAATCGACAGTATCTCAGCGAGATAACTAACACATGGGTTTGTACAATCATTGATTTACATGTAATGTCGATTACTTAATCTTATATCGAACACATTCCACACACTAGTCATGTTTGTGTATTGACGGAAAGATCGAGATCGTGACGTGATGCACTCGTACATTATTTCAATCACTCTCGCATCTTAACAATTAATTCATACAATGCAATAACTCAATGAATAACAATCTTCAGCATTTATATTTCTATGTCCACAGCATAAAACTGCCACGCTACGTCCTAGCGCTATTTATGTCAGAATCTTCAAATATTCTCTACCACACAGTATCGTTTATGTAAACTGGAACACCTCGACCCGATCCCTGATCGGGTATATGCCCTAACCACAGGCCACTAACCTGTTTTGTTACATCTTAAAACACTGTATCTTAAATGTAAACTGGAACACCTCGATCCGATACCTGATCGGATATATGCCCAAACCACAGGCCACTAGGCCTATTTTGTTACATTACCCCCGGTTTTCTAAAACTTGACGTCCTCGTCAACACTTTATCTTCCTGGACATATAACTGATAAATTGCTGCTAACCTGTAAATTCATCTTACAATAAAATGTTACTAACTTTGAATTCAAAAACTAATTCTGGTAATCATACCTCCAGAATTTCAAAGAAAAACATTTGTACATATCTACATTTTTTTTTTTGTTTTACCCACAGGCCTCTCCCCTTCACAACACATAGAGGACATCTTTCACCTGCTACTTTACACCACAAGCCTCGGGGAAACACTTCCCATACACGTGTAAATATACAAAACATATTCTAAAGTTACAAAAATCTTTATACAAACGTACCTGTATCACTTGGTAAAAATCTGGCAATATATAATTATGCTCTCATAACCACACTATACTTATTATCCAACTTTACATTTACAATATTGGACATCTTACCTACAATTATGACATTCCGGATTAAAATTTATCTTCCATAGTATACCTCCGAATTATGATAATTAATCTCTACAAAATATTAACTGTCGTGAAATCTTACCATGCTGAAAATGTTTTCTATATTTCTTACACTAAAACACATAACTTACACTTATTTCTCGTTTAATCATAATATAAATAGTCTCTACACTTCCATCATCCTTATAGATCCAGATCCTTTCCTTGTCAATTCGTCTGCTTCTTGACTCAAGAGGGAGTCCATCTACTTCACGACTCAAGAGGGAGTCCATCTGCTTCACGACTCAAGAGGGAGTCCATCTGCTTCACGACTCAAGAGGGAGTCCATCTACTTCTTAGAAAAGTTATGTTGTGCCATAGTTTCTTGTGTTAACTGTATGACATCAAAATACAGTAAATTGAGTACTAAATTCATGGAAAACATATTTTCTGTGATCTATGAATATGACATCTGGTAAGTCTTTTACTACGGGTCATGATGTCCTTGTGTTCTGTTTCATGCTTTGTGGTCCTTTTTATATTTGATGCAATTCATCCTCTTGTGTCCTGGTTGATGACAATGAAAGCAAAGACCCTGAATTTTGAAGTCCTTCTTTCTGATATGCTGTAGATCTGTTGAAGATCTACTTGAATTGTTTTTCAATGTAGACTTTAAGGAATCCAGCGATTGGATAAGCCGTTGCATAGTGCCCAATAAAACATTGCTTTTATCTGCATTTTCTGTTTTGTCAACTGTCTGGCTTCGGTTAACTCCATTGGATGAGACAATAATACATTTATTCTTTCTAAAGTTAAAGGCCTCATATTCCATACTTGCTCTCACTCAGCACATCTCTATATAGTCTTACATTGGAGGCCCGTCACCTCAGCGCATCTCCATATAGTCAAATATAGGAGGCCCGTCACCTCAACGCATCTCCATATAGTCTAACATAGGAGGCCCGTCACCTCGGCGCATCTCTATATAGTCTAACATAGGAGGCCCGTCACCTCAGCGCATCTCTATATAGCCTTACATAGGAGGCCAGTCACCTCAGCACATCTCTATATAGCCTTACATAGGAGCTAGGCCCGTCACCTCGGCGCATCTCTATATAGTCTTACATAGGAGGCCCGTCACCTCAGCGCATCTCTATATAGCCTTACATAGGAGCTAGGCCCGTCACCCACGGCGCATCTCTATATAGTCTTACATAGGAGGCCCGTCACCTCAGCACATCTCTATATAGTCTAACATAGGAGGCCCGTCACCTCAGCGCATCTCTATATAGCCTTACATAGGAGCTAGGCCCGTCACCTCGGCGCATCTCTATATAGTCTAACATAGGAGGCCCGTCACCTCGGCACATCTCTATATAGTCTAACATAGGAGGCCCGTCACCTCAGCGCATCTCTATATAGCCTTACATAGGAGGCCCGTCACCTCAGCACATCTCTATATAGTCTTACATGGAGGCCCGTCACCTCAGCGCATTTCTATATAGCCTTACATAGGAGGCCCGTCACCTCAGCGCATCTCCATATAGTCTAACATAGAAGGCCCCGTCACCTCAGCGCATCTCTATATAGTCTAATATAGGAGGCCTGTCACCTCAACACATCTCTATATAGCCTTACATAGGAGGCCCGTCACCTCAGCGCATCTCTATATAGCCTTACATAGGAGCTAGGCCCGTCACCTCGGCGCAT
>NW_027188562.1:0-19162 GCF_041381155.1 Argopecten irradians | reverse complement strand
ATTCATGAAATGTATAAGCTAGTCTAGCACCCTTCAAAGGGTCAGTCATAGACAAAGTATGACCAAGATTCTGCTTTGCAATCTTATCACATTGGCATGCTATTGATGGTATACCACAGACCAGGAGGAGAAATTTGTACCCCCACCCAACAAAATCTCTATCTTGAGTTTGCGCCCTTCCACTGCTATTTCTGTACTCTGCAACTGATTTACTTCATGGCAAAGGTCAGACAGAGCTATGTTAAGGTCACTATACTTTTCCTTGGTACGTGTAATCAAGAGTGGATAATTTCCATTAACAGAGCCACTACAATTTTCACTAAAATGGTGAATGTTATATTGACAACATGGTTCTCCTTCCAACATTGGTTCCATCTGATTAAAATACAGATCCTTGCAACCATTCTGTTATATAAAGGATCTGACAATATCCAATAGGGGTCACGTCCAGATGACCTTTATACCATGTGGTCTTCATATCAGATACATTTTCTACACCTTGTCACATCCATTGTAAACGATATTTCGTCCCCGTATACATATACAATTAGCTTTATTGTGCTCTTTGGGCTATATGACTACGAAAACGAAAAAAATAATTCTGACAGTTTTTTCAAACTATTTCGTCCCTGAAATTCACTGTCAAAATTTTGCAATTTGATTGGCCATTTCCAAAGGTCACCTGGACATGACCCCTAATGGGATTTTATCAGATCCTCTTATCAAACGTAGTGATAATAAGGATCTGTATTTTAATCAGATTGGTTCCATCACCTGATATTTTTACCTGAATATGTCCGTCTTTTGCAAAGTTTTCCTCTGCTTTTAGTTTATGAGAAAGTACATACTTCAGGTGTTTTGACAGGGATTGTTGCACTCCAAGACCATCTGGGGTAATTTGTATATCATACTTGCTGTTCTATTCTTTCAGTATTTTATTGGGAGCGTTCAAAAAACCATACTTAGTTCATGATAAGATTCTTTTGAAATATTAAATGAATCCATTATGTAAATCAATGTACAGTGTAACTTCCCGAAACCGAACCTTCTCAAAACCGATCACCTCTAGAAACCGAACATGGATGTCATGTACGGAATGAATTCCTCTTTATTAATAGTGAATAAAACTTTCCAAAACCGATCCCTCCCTATTCTAAATACCGGACCGATTTTGATATCGGAATAGTCAAATGTAACTAAAATACATTTCTGAAAACCGGCCTTACCTGAGCGACACCGATAGATTGCATTGAGATTTGATCAACCGACCGTGAAATACACACGTACCTGTATCCAAAGTTGTCGCAAGCCATATCCTGGGGCATGTATACATATATGAAAGCTGTAGGTACACGGAAATTATGCCTGAGATGGTGGTGTAATTATTTAATCATATATTGTTTAGATATTTAACGAAGGTCTACCACGTACACGCGGTTTGTTTAGTGTAGGAAAACAAGCAGAGCTAGTAATAAAGAGAAAGTTTCGTATTCAATTTTGGCCCTAAATGACCTTAGTTGTCGATGGGCCGTAAAACTCAAACAAACAAACAAACAAACAAACATTCAATTTTGACAGTCTCACATGGGTTATCTTTTTACAAATGTAGTTGGAAAATGCAAATTATCTGTATGAAGAAGCCGAAGCCATGTCTTGTTTTAGAAAATGTCTATGTCATATAATGACCGGCATCGACTGATCATCGTGTATGTAATTAGACCATTTTTAATTTGATTCTTGATGTAACCGGAAGCGATCGGTCGTATGTAGGTTAGTGCAGACGAGAACATCCCCAAGAACATTCACGCAACTAACAAACTAAAATATGTTTATAAGCGGTAACAAAGTCAAGACTGTTGTAATCCATTCCTTTTAAACGTATGATTCTCTATTTTGTGATAACATTCACATTAACAATCAATATCGGTCGGTTTTAACGAACACAAGGCATACATGCATGCAGTACACTATAATGTAAAAAACGACTTCCAATCGTTTAAAATCCGGATCGTAATGATCGATAATTCGGTTCACTTCTCCAAACCGAACCCTCTGTAAACCGGCCGAAATTATATGCAACGACCACGACCGGTTTAGGGGAGTTCCACTGAATTCAAATATTCAATAGTTTTTTCATATTCAATATTTTC
The DNA here is from genome assembly GCF_041381155.1 of Argopecten irradians. NCBI lineage: Eukaryota > Metazoa > Mollusca > Bivalvia > Pectinida > Pectinidae > Argopecten > Argopecten irradians. Next base: position 17,012 of record NW_027188562.1, on the reverse strand, counting down.
CTTGTTACCATCAGTATCAGCAGTATCAAACATTTCGTAAGATCGTTACAGACACTAGTTTTATATTATTTTCTTCTAAGAAGCTGAGAGATTTCAGACATAATCCAGTTTCTTATTTACGGCGTTTCGTTTTACCTGCAGGTGTGAGATCCTCAAATGGCTTTCTTTTATGACTGTTGTCTTTATTTGCAGGACCCTCTGATTTCTTTTTTTCCATCTCCTTTTCTTTCAATAATTCATCTTTTTCATTTTGTGCCAACAAATTTTCATATTTGTTTTTCTCTGCTTCAACGTTTTGCTGTGTCATTTCTTGATCAATGCGCACATGCCAAGCATATTTAGAAAGTTTGAGGTCATTTTATAATTTTTCAAACTGATGTCCTCCCTTTACCTTTGCCTTTAGTGCTTTGCTTTTTTATCCTAAATACATGTAACTCAGCTCTGAATATCTTTAAACTATGATCATCTGTGTTGTGAAATTAACTGGACTTTGAATCACATCTTATATTTCTTTAACAGTTTCTAAACACAATTTTTATGCCAAAATTCTTCTTTCGACAAAATTAGAAAGAGCTCTTCTCTTGAAATAACAATCATCTCAGAAAACAGGACCATTCATTCATTGACGAGTTGTATTTGTAAAACTCTGAAACGTATGATAAATACTAGATTAGTTTGGTTCCTGAAATCAAACAATATTTTAAGTCCTTTGCAAAGCGGCTTTAGAAATTGCAGGGGAACGATAGACCACTTATTTAGACTAGAAACATTTATACGAGAAGCATTTGCCAAGAAAGAACATCTTGTGGCCGTATTCTTTGACCTTGAAAAGGCATACGACACAACTTGGCAATATGGAATCATGAACGATCTCCATGATATCGGTATACGTGGTGATTTGCCTAAGTTTATTTCAAATTTTATATCTGACAGGCATTTCAAAGTTCAAACGAGTTCAACTTATTCAGAAACAGAAACACAGGAGATGGGCGTCCCTCAGGGTGGTATCCTATCCGTCACACTTTTTGGATTAACAATTAACAGCATAACTAAATGTCTTGGCCAATCTACGGAAGGGTCTCTATTTGTGGATGATTTTTTGATCTGTTACAGATAAAAAAACATGCACACTATAGAACGACAACTAAAACAATGTTTAGGCAAATTACAAAATTGGGCTGACGGCTTTAGATTTTCAAGATCAAAAACTTTCTGTATGGACTTATGTCAAAAACGAAAACCACACAATGATCCTGGCCTCACACTCCATGGAATTAAAATTCCAGTAGTTGAACAAACTAAATTTCTTGGACTAATATTTGATTCGAAACTGTCCTTTGTTCCACATATCAAACATCTGAAGGAAAAGTGCTCGAAGGCGCTGAACATTCTACGAGTTCTTTCCCATTCGGAATGGGGTGCAGACCGTGAAATGCTTTCTACGTATCTATCGGGCAACTTCTATTGTCTATGGATCGGCCTCGCAGCTCCTATCTACAGATGCTTGACCCTATACAGAAATCAGGGACTGCGTCTCGCACTTGGAGCTTTTCGAACAACACCTGTGAAGATTCCTCCATGTGGAAGCTAATGAGCCATCTCTAGACGATCGGCGAAAGGAATTTATACCTTACAGTAAGCTGCTCAACTGAAATTCAACCCCTAAAAATCCCGCATTTAACCTTGTTATTCCAATCCACAAACATCAAGAAATATTTACCCAAAATCAAAAGCTCATACCAACATTTGCCATCAGAATTACAATTTTTGCTGGAACTAAATATAAATTTCGACACTCATTGGGACGAGTACAACGTAACGGATGTACCACCATGGCTCCATTCAAACACCTGATATCAATTTATCTCGACATGAGAGGGCAATATCCAGTGCATTACCCGAAGAACACAAATCCTCCTTTCGGGAGTGCATTAGGGCTTTCCCTGACCATGTTCAGATCTACACTACGGATCAAAAGATGGTGATAATGTTGCGGCAGCATGCTGTACATCTAATCACTGCTCCTCTATCCGACTCCCGGATGTTGCCTCCATTTTCTCTGCGGAAGCATGTGCTATCGGTCTGGCTCTTGACCATATCGAAGAACACCTCATTGAAAAAAAAATCATCTGTTCCGACTCTTTCGGTTCTTCAGGCTTTGACATTAATCCAAAATCTTTTGATCCGAATATTTCAAATCAAATTACTTCTCTCTAGATTCCCAGCCATGTGGTTATAAAGGGGAATGAAAAGGCCGATAAAGCAGCTAAGAATGTTCTTCGCCTAGCATAAACAAATTTGAAACTACCTTACACCGACATCAAACCTTACATTCAGTCAGCCATAAAACACTATTGGCAACAAAGTGGTCTACCGAAACAAACAAAACAATAAACTATTTAAAATACAACCTACGCTTAAATCCTAAACTGTCCAGTCGGAGAGATCGCAGAGGAAGTTTGTTTTTCTCTCGGCTCCGAACTGGACACACAATTTACACATTCTTATCTGTTGATGACAATAATAAAGTAATTAATTTTGTATTTTTTTTTAATACAATATTTGATTCTATTAAATGCAACTCAGTGACACATTCACAACTTATAACAATATTTTCTCCAAAATAAAAAAAAACCTGTAGAATGAACCTACATATATTTATTCATTTATATATATTTGAAAATGAAAGACTGAAGAAATCATGTGATCTGGTCATTGCATATTTGGGGTTTACATGGCTTTTTTAGGTCACCTGAGACGAAGTCTCAAGTGACCTATTCTAATCGCCTTTTGTCCGTCGTCGTCCGTCGTCCGTCGTATGTCCGTAAACAATTTACATTTTCAACTTCTTCTCCAAAACTGCTGAAGCAATTTCAATGAAATTTTGCACAAACCTTCTAAGGCATAAGGCCAATCAAAATTGTGAATTATATGATCCTCACCCCCCAGGGAGCTATGGGAGGGGCCAAAAGGGGTAAAATTGACTAAAATTTCAAAAATCTTCTTCTCCACTCACAGATGTGATGGAATTAAATACTCTTCATAGATAGAAAGGTCCTAAGGTCCTTTACAAAAATTGTGAATTATATGACCCTCGGGGTCTCAGGTTTCCCACTGGGGAGAGGGGGTTAAGTTTACTATAGTTTATATAGGGAAAACCCATTTTTGAGATAATTATTTGATCATTTGTAATAGGAAATTAGTCAATTGTTGTCAGAATTATCCCTATGTGATGGCCATTGAATCTTATCAACAAATTTTCCATGACTGATCCCCAGGGGCCTTAGGGTATGGGGGGCCAAAACGGGTCATAATAGGCTAAAACTTTAAAAAATCTTCTTCTGGAAATTACCTGGAACTGGTTGAATCAAATTCCTCTTTAACAATAGATGGATAAGGTCTTAAAGTCCTTTACAAAATTTGTGAAATTATATGACCCTGGTGTTCTCAGATTATACCGCCCTGGGGAGGGGGTCCATATTTACTATAGTTTAATAAAATGAAAAAACACATTTATGAACATTATTTTGCCTATTTTTTCATAGGAAATTAGTCAATCTGGGTTAGATTTATTAGCCTGAGATATTAGCATTTTAACATCATATCCATATTGGTCTTGGCCGACCCCCCAGGGACCAGAGGGGCGGGGCCAAAAGGGGTCAAAATGGATAAACATTTCAAAAATCTTTCCCCTTCTGAATTCACATAATCTTCATAGATTAAAAAGTCAAATTTATAAAATCACTGACTGACCTTCAAGGGCCTGATGGGCAAATATATAGTGTTTATATGCATGATCTTTGTTTCATTCTGTATCTGAAATTCAGGTGACCGTTAAGGCCCATGGGCCTCTTTGTTTTTTTGGTTATTTTGTCTGGATGATTTGTTGTCACCCCGGCGTCAGCGTTGGCGTCCCACTTCACGTTAAATTTTTTGAGCAAGTTTCTGTTTCGTCAATTGTTTAAGCTGAAGTCATCATAAATGTTTATGATTTTATTTTCCTAATGTGTATGGATGCTGAACGTGATAATACAACAAATTTGGAGGCCTTTAGGGGTTTTTTGAGTCTGTTTAATTTGTCATATTTCCATGTTAAAGTTTTTGATCAAGTTTTCTATTTTGTCTATTGTTTAAGCATAAGTCATCATAAATGTTTATGATTTTATTTTCTTCATGTGTATGGATGCTGAACGTGATAATACAACCAATTTGGGGCCCTTTAGGGGGTTTTGAGTCTGAATAGGCGAGCTTTGCTGTTCTCCAACTGCTCTTGTTTTCTTTAGAACTCAAATCAAAACAAATGTATATAGTACTACATACTACATTTTAGTGTATGTGTTTGTAGTCACTGTTAGTATTAATACATGTATGTTCTATGTACAAGTTACACATAGACAATAAATGTGAAATTTGGTTCAGACAATAAGATTTGTAAACATTTCAGATGACTTATTTGGTGTGAAACATTATTGGGGAAGGACAATCATATCTTATATAAATGTGCTTGGTCCGACCCGTAGGGGCTGAGGGGTGGGGCCCCAAAAGGGCAAATTTTCTTAATTTTAGCTTTAAAAACCTACTACTCCTTCATCCTTGGATGGATTTCATCCATTTTTGGTGTGAAACATCATTAGGGACGGACAATCATATTTTATATAAATGAGCGTGGTCCAACCCCTAGGGGCTGAGGGGTGGGGCCCCCAAAGGGCAAATTTTTCTTAATTTTAGCTTTAAAATCCTACTCCTCCTTCATCCTTGGATGGATTTCATCTATATTTAGTGTAAAACATTATTTGGGAAGGATAATCATATTTGATGTAAATGAGCGTGGTCCAACCCCTAGGGGCTGAGGGGTGGGCCCCAAATGGGCAAATTTTCTTAATATTAGCTTTAAAAATCCTACTCCTCCTTCATCCTTGGATGGATTTCATCCATATTTGATGTGAAACATCATTAGGGACGGACAATCATATTTGATATAAATGAGCCTGGTCCGACCCCTAGGGGCTGAGGGGTGGGGCCCCAAATGGGGAAATTTTCTTAATTTTAGCTTTAAAATCCTACTCCTCCTCCATCCTTGGATGAATTTTTTCCATATTGGTGTGAAAACATCATTGGGGAAACACAATTATATTTTATATAAATGAGTCTGGTCTGAACCCTAGGAACTGAGGGGGTGGGGCCCCAATAGGGCAAATTTTCTTAATTTTAGCTGGCCCACTTCCTGTTTTAAGGTTTCAGTCTCCGATCTCAATGAAAATCGGTCTATAGGGGTTTTAATTGATGCCGAACAACATGCAAACATTTTCGTAAAGATTTTGGTATTCCAAGATGGCCGCTGGCCCACTTCCTGTTTAAAGGTTTCAGTCTCCGATCTCAATGAATATTGGTCTATAGGGGTTTTAATTGATGCCTAACACCATGCAAACATTTTCGTAAAAAATTTGGTATTCCAAGATGGCCGTTAGCCCACTTCCTGTTTTAAGGTTTCAGTCTCCGATCTCAATGAAAATTGGTCTTTAGGGGTTTTAATTGATGCCAAACAACATGCAAACATTTTTGTAAAGATTTTGGTATTCCAAGATGGCCACTGGCCCACTTCCTGTTTTAAGTTTTCAGTCCCTCCGATCTCAATGAAAATTGGTCTATAGTTGGTTTTTTAATTGATTCAGAAGGGGGAACTTTAGGTAAGGACAATCATATTTTATAAGTGGACCGAGGTAAGACCCATGGGGATAGTATGACTGAGGTCCAAAATAGGAGCTTTGTGCTGAAATTTGGCTTTAAAATCTTACTCCTCCTTATATTAATCCTGAAGGGGTTTCGACCATATTTGGATGAAAGTCTACCAAATTTGTTCAAAACAAAATGACATTTACCATTTTCCAGAAACTTACATATTCAACTAAGGAGTTCCTTGTTATTGTTTATATTAATCGTTAACCAATACTTTATACTGTGACTTTGTTGTTTTGTGCAATGAGTCAGGTTAAAGGCCCATTGGCCTCTTTGTATTGAATATGTTGAGTCTACTCTCTTGTAAAGTAGAATTTAGAAATCCTAAAACCAGGGTATCTATATTGCTATATGTAAAAAAAAATCCTTATATCTAAAAGTAATTGAAAAGCTATCTCACAAGCCCTGACAAAGAAATGGACAGACATGCAGACATGTGGATGCAAGAATTATAATCACTGGATCTAGAGGACTAAATATAAACAAATATTTATACAAAGTTAAACAATTTCTGCATCATGGTTTTATTTAATGATTACAGTTGAAAGGAACACTTGATTTAATTAATACTGTTTAAATGTTCTGTTCATGATCTTCTATGTCCATATTGGTAAAGTTTACTTTCAGGAGCACTCAACCCAACATTCTTCAGTCTTCATTGATGCTAATTATATGTATACGTATACATACACTTGTATACAGGTCCAAGGGATGAACTTTCTGTATTCATGTCACTATGCATGCATGGTGCCTGAAAAAAAGAACCGACAATTTTTTATATCTGTTGAATATAACAAAAATTGAAATGATCAATTTCAAATATGTATAAATGAATAATAAATGAAGGTTCATTCTACAGGTTTTTTTATTTTAGAGAAAATATTTTATAAGTTGTGAATGTGTCAATGCATTTAATAGAATCAAATATTGTTTAAAAAAAAGATACAAAATTAATTATTTAGTTCCAACAAAAATAAATGATACATGGCTGCAGTACATTTCAACTATGTAAAGTTTGTCATATACACATGAACTAGGTACAGTTGTAATAGATATACAAACACTTTTTATTAATTATGACGAGAAATAATACTGTATGTGTCCTCCAAAATATATCTAAAGAACAAGCTAAAACCTACATACATGTATGTGTATACCAGAGCATATACAATATCATTTTACCAATTAACCTATATCCTACACACAATAATGTACTGCATGTGTATACCAGAACATATACAATATCATTTTACCAGTTAACCCAAATCCTACATACATGTACACATACATTGTACAGTGTATGTGTATACCAGAACATATACAGAACAATAATTATACAAATTAAAAATCTATAAATATACACATCAGAACTGTATAAATTGACCGGTAGCATAATATTATAGATTAATTGAAACAAATCTTAGCTTGATAATGCACTAGCGGTTACATTCTAACTATACATGCATTACATCGGTACATTTTATAAATATACAGGGCATTACCCCTAAAGAGGCCCCACGAAAAACCGCTATTTACCCAAGGGTTACGTTTTACGCGATTGGGGAACAGGTATGAAACATGTGACCATATGTGACCACTCATTCATGAAAAAAATAATGCTAGGGACTAATTACATAATGATCAAAATACAAAGACTCACTCACTATCAGCTGAGCAGGTAGTACCGGGTAGTAGGCCTAAGTTAGGTACGTGCAGTAGCGATCCAGAGCTGCGTGCTCGTTTGAACTGTTCTCTCCACTATAAAAAATTGTATTAACACTCTCCATGCGTCGTAATGTTTACCGAGTCATATGTTAGGATTGTCACTGCTCCATTGCCTTTCCTTTCGCATTTTAGGAGAGTCAGTTGGTTGTTTTGGCGGAAACCTTTTGGTTCAAAACTACGGTAGCAATGTTTTGTTTACTACGGAGAGCTGGTGGATGTTTCCCATGCGTTAAGATTGAACTGCACTGATAGCCGGTCAGGAGGACACATTAGGATTCCTTAAATATATATTAATTTCTTCGCATACAGAGCGATTTTGATGGGAGATTATATTTTTTCTATTTCATAAGAAATTATACTGGATATATTTACACCATTTTTACCGATTTTAGCCTTTGTTTGCCCGACTATTCGCTTTAATATGTATCTGATATTCTAACTAAGACTTGACTTGTATCTAAGGCAACAGGATATAAAATATGCCACTCATGCCATCCTTATTTTCGCTGCCTATATGCTGTATCGCATTTGGTTATAATAAAACTTGAAAAAAAACTCCGTTACATTTGAGCAGTATGTACGTCATTAGAAGGTTATTCGTAATGATATGTTGTGAGATAATTTTAAGAAACGAAATGATAACTTAATAAGGATATTATTTTATTCTTTTTTATAATCTTGACATTATAATGAAGATAGATTACATTGGTACCGAAAATAGAGATACCTTATCTACATCCACCGTCACGATGACAGGTGTGGGTGGAAGATAATGGGCGAACAACAAAGGATGGGTCAGTGTAAGATGTGTCGGGGTCAAGTATAGCCCTTCAATTGATAATAACAGAGCCTATCACACATTGTCTTCCAATTGGTTATCTCCCTTCACGAGTCCTCACTAGTCAACATAATCATGCTGAGCATGGTCAGTTTAACATTAAAAGGATACTTACATTTTCTGTTGCAAACATATTTTACAAGAGAAATGAACTGAAGTGTACCATCAAGATTCTTAGAATGGATATCAATATCATTTTTATTATATATAATTAGATCGAACTTTGTTCTATTTTCATAACATCGATATTATCAGTAAGTTTTATCATAAATATTAAACCTGCAGGATGTACCAGTACCTTTGTTTCCGCACTGTATCACCTGGCACATTGACTTTTCACTTACAGTAAAACTTCAATTGGTCACTAAACAACCATTAGTCATTTTGGACTTAACAAACTGTTCGACTGTAACAACCTATATACTAGTACACTATTTGTCTTACTTGTCAAAGAACTAGTCAAAATATGGTCAAGGGAATTGGTGTAATATCATGATCGGCAGGAGGGATCTAGGTAACAGCATAACTAGGTACGTTGAAACCCCCTGATAGGCGGGAAAGACGATATGATTCATCATCCAAATAACCATCAGGTAAGAAATATTCCTTTGTTTCATTTGAAACAAATATGTTTATTCCGCATTATAGCTTTGCACAATAGGAATAAAGTTGATAGCAGGAGAAACCAACCATGAATAGTAAATAATGATGGTATAAGATTGATTTTTGCTAATGACTGTTCGTTTAATAACTTCTGGTTAGGGCATTAACGTATGTCCAATGTAGAATATTCAATTATAATTAAATATATAATTTGCAATGACAAACCAAAATTAAAAAGTATAATTTTTGTTTTGCTGCTTTTGTCAAATAGAAGTTTATTTTAAATGATGCGTCATTATAGGTCACATGGGTTAAATAAGCTTAGGTATTTAAAATGTTAAAATGAAGAGATTCCAAACTATAGCGTTATAAAAAGGACAATAAGACCAATATTACAGTATTGTAACATTGCAGCTTGGTGTCTTCGGCGGCATGCTTCAGTGATATAGCACTATAAAAAGGGCAACAGTTCCACTATACAGGAAGATACAACACGAACATACCGCAGTCTCCCAGTACACTCACCTCGCACAACATACACTCAACACACCGCGCACAACATACACTCAACACACCGCATACATGGGAGGCCGTCCTTACATGACCATAGCTGTTAATAGGACGTAAATAAATCAAACAAACAAACACTGCAAAATTATGATGAAGTAAATATTTTCCATATGTTATTTCAGAGTCCTGATATTTATTGAAATACTGAATTGCTGTACACATTAACAGAATTCTTAATGCAAGATTATGTTATCCGGAAATAATCATGTCAAATGGATTGACTTATCTGTTTGTCTTCCTCCAACTGTATTCCGTGAAAGGTAAGTTTTCGTTTTTCACCTGTAAACCCAATCTGATTAACATTCATATCCGTACAAGATGCGCCTTGACATATAAAACAAGTGATCTAGTTTGACCTAGGCCTGTGATTACGAACATCAGGTTTTGGTTGAGATTGAGCCCTATTTGACATTTCTAAGTCTGATAATTTCTTCTCTAGCATGTCTAATTTGGTCCGTATGTCTGGAGTAACACAGGGTTCTGGTACCCTCTTCACTGCATTGACAGGTGTTGGTAAGGCTGGCCCTGCAGGTAGGGCGTGTGTTGCGTGTATGTTGTGCGAAGTGCGTGTTTTGGGAGACTGCGGTATATTCATGTTGTGTCTTCTTGTATAGTGGAACTTTTGCCCTTTTTATAGTGCTATATCACTGAAGCATGCCGCCGAAGACACCAAACAACACACCCCACCCGGTCACATTATACTGACAACGAGCGAACCAGTCGTCCCACTCCCTGTATGCTGAGCGCTAAGCAGGAGCAGAAACTACCACTTTTATAGACTTTGGTGTGTCTCGGCCAGGGGACAGAACCCAGAGCCTTCCTCACGGGGGCGAACGCTCAACTCAAGGCCAAAAGTGAGGCGGTGCCAAGTGAGGCATTAGGAAGAATAAAGTCAGTTAGGAAGAAGAGAAAAGATAGTATCCTAAATTTAGTCGCTTTTACGATCATGCAATAGGGGCAGCAGGTACAATTCTAACGCCCTACCTGCAGGTGACCTTTATACTAATTACATGTACTTCCAATCAGCAATTTGATCGGCCAATTGTTTAAGTCACCAACATATGACCCTTTATGGTGTATTGTCATATCATTTAACAAATGTAGTGGTAAAGATATGTGTTTTAATCAGATGAACCATTCCTGGTCGTCGGTGTTTTGGAATTCACATCTTATTCAGAAAATATTAAAGGCAATGACAATTATTGTTGACAAACTATCTTAAATATGATAAATCCATTTTGAATTAACACGAGTTGGAATTAGTCTTTATTGTGCGAGATTAATTTTATTTATTCCAAATTGCATCAGAATAAATCATTTCCTGTAGTTAATATATAATATAACTAAATTTACATGTTCTGAAATGCGCAAGACTACAATGACTTCTGAAACAATAAATCAACAATAAACAACAATAATAAATAGTTAATCACAGTTTGGAGATACAACATGATCAAACGTAAAAACCAGCAAATACAAATATAATAATGACGAACTCAAGCGATCTTTAAGCTGTAAATATTCAATCATTATTTATTTACATAAAAATTATTATTAGAGTCTGCGTAATGAATATACTTTTTCATATACAGTAGAGTTGGTTATTGTGCATGCTTCAATGATATAGCTCTATAAAAAGGGCAACAGTTCAACTATACAAAAAGACATAATATGAACATACCGCAGTCTCCCAAAACACGCATCTCGCACTTCACACACGCTACACACTGCATACATGGGAAGCCGTCCTTACATGACCCTGGCTGTTAATAGGACGTTAATTTAATTAAACAAACACACAAAGCTATGACCGCGACAACTTGATCTTCGAAATATTGAGAGACGATTTAATCATATATAAACACATCGCATGAATTTAAAATCCTAAAGTACCAATCTGATTAAAATACAGATCCTTGTTATCACTTAGTTTAGTCAGATAGGTGAAAATAATCGACTGTATGGTATTGACATCGATCTTTCCATTGTGTAGGATCTCCCCCTAGAATGCCAGAGTCGGTCAGCGTAACGTCTGTTGGTGCTAATTTCCTCGTACAGTGGCGCCCTCCTACTGTGTCCTACGGTCCTATTCTACACTACCAGGTTGTTTATAACCTACTTCCGGAAGAAGATAGCGTCACCATGACGACAAATGGACAAACATTTGTTCTTATTCGTAAGTGTTCTGGTCTGGTAGACTTAAGTATTCTCCAACGCTGCCAAATGGTATTATATCTCTATCAAAAACCTGACTATATCACTATGTTATATTTAAATATACACGATTAAACACGAAATATTTTTTAAAATTGATCTTTTCAAGTCAAATGGATTAAATAACAGGCAAAGCCTAACTAAATTCTCTCCAATGGTGGCAAAAGTAAGTTTAAACTGACATCAATTATAGATATTATATTTCAGTTTTGAAATGAAAATTTTACAATAATTAAAGGGAGATAACTTTTGCATACTCCATTCACACATCACACATAATATTAATACAACTATTATTTTATTACAAGAACATGTAATATTATACCACATGTTACTCAGATATTGACAGACAATGACCAACAGTCCATGTGTATATATATACACTTGTCATTGCTCTCAATACTGTAAACTTTCTTGAAAATAATTGAAAACGACCACGTATATATACTTTAATAGAATATCACTACGGGGGGTTTGAGGCGCATTTAATAGAATATGTATATGCTGTATATAGAACAAAACAAAGTAACAGTACCAAAACAACCATGCTCAACAAAATACTCCAAATCTTTGTCAGAGGATAATTAGAGTAGAATATATACAATATTATTCAAATGATATATAGTGAACATTGGATAATTTTTGAGAAAAAAAATCTAAATTTAAAAATGAAAATTCTAAATATTATTTCAAAAGCTTGTCATGGCAAATTTAAATCATATAGAGATTAAAACGTCTTGATTTACCAAAATATAGGTGAACATCCTGAAGTAATTGTCTGTTTATAGATTCGTCACAGTCAGGACAGCCTTGAAGAAGAATATTGGTATCAATATGGTTATGATTTGCATAATTACTAATGGAGGTGATCAGGGAAAGTCTCTGTTGATCATATAAAGGGCATTCGAGAAAGTAGTGGGATATAGTTTCATTTTCAAAAGAACAAGCACAAGATGTATCGTCAGATAAATGGTCAATATATAGGTGGGAATTAAGATTACTACACAAATTTCTTGGTTGACAAAGAATAATGTAGCTCTTCTATCACCTTCTGGTTTAAAAATTTGGGTTGATTCAATTACAACTGGGACATCTTTATTAAGTTGATGTTTAAAGGCTGAAAGAGAAGGAGAGTTAAACAGATTGTTATCAGAAGTGTTAATAGTGCGACACATTAGTGGGATGAAAATATCAAAATAATTATGAGTTCTGCGTATTGGTGGCTTAGATATTCTTGTTTGTCTGAGAGCATAGCCATTATTGTTTTGATTGTTAATGGAAGGATTTAGGAAATCTTGTAAGTATTTTGGTGATAGGCCATGCATTGTTTTGTATATCTTTGTTAGTTTGTGTTTGTGTCTTCTTACTGATAGTGTTTCCCATCCAAGTTCTGTATAAAGTTTATTGAAAATTTGATCGTTAACGCATATCTGACATATCTTTGTAGCTGTCGACGAGCATCCAGGTCGCCTTTATCGCATCATGGTTTTCGCGGAAAATGCGGATGGTCTGAGTCGGCCATCACGACCTCGATACGTACGGGTAACTAATGGTATGTCAACTAGCATATTCAAATCTGAAACGGAGTATGAATATTGGTCTGTGTTCTAATTAAAGTTAAGCCTTATAAACAGTGATGGGAAGGAACGCATATTATTCTATATCGTCTTGAATAATTATTGAGCACTTACAGATAGTAATAAGGAATGCATTAGTAATAGAACTTATGTCAGATATTGTCAAAGATTTCAATACTGTTTGAATTCTGTAAATCTCCTCTGCAAGTTTACTGTACTTGTCACACACGAAAGAAAAGATCTTATGAACGAGAGGCCATAAACATAAAGATTCTGCCTTGCTGGTAGGGTGTAAGAATGGTCCTGCTGCCCTTTTTGCAGATCATAAGGCCGTCCTAAAATGCTGGCTGTTAATAGGAAGTAAATTTAATCAAATGAACAAATAAATTAGATGGTTGTGTAAATTAACGTTCATTAAACAGTCCGGGGTCATATACGGAAGATCGACCGTAAGAGTCCCTAAGATGTTAAGCCGTATCAACCGACTTTCACTATCGATAATTGGACGTTGATCATTATCAACCAACCGCTAACAAATGCAATTTCAAACGTCAATCATTTAATGTATTATTCATCTGTTGTACTTTTCAGGTTGTGGTGGTAACAGATACGTAAAACCTGAGACATCTATTAACGTTATTTCACCATTCTACCCGACAAGGTTCGAACACAACTCCCTATGCTCCTGGATTTTATCAACCAATGCATCCTACGTGCTGAGTGTTACAATAAACGATTTTAACTTCAGTGCCGACAGCTGTATAAATGATTTCATCTCTCTCAGAGACAGGAGTGTTAACCATGGCGGAAAGCTGTGTAATATATCCGACGGTGCATTTCTTTCTCAAGGAAACGAGACTGAACTGTCACTTCATACGGGGACTAACGGATGGGGACGAGGTTTCAACGTCACGGTTCGATCGGAAGGTTAGTTGGGATTTATTCTGTGGATTATTTCGCATACATAACATACATTATATAACCCTGACTGTGGATGGGCCAGTAAACTAAAACAAACAATCGTATTGTGATTTGAACCAAACCATCGTCACCAAACAGTTAACCAAAATAGTCTTAAAGTATTTGCACTTACTTCACAAATCTGTATTCCATGCCTTTCATTCGTAAACCATTTATAGTACCTTGATTACCACGTGTCCTGTATCAATTTAACAATTAATGCAGATCCTTAAATTCACCCCGTTATTTAAAGGCTTTGAAACGGAGCTGACAAACTCAAGTATCAGCAACAAGTTCGTAACCAGTAAACTGTTTTGTCTTTTTGTAGTTCCTCTTCCGGAACAACCAGCTAATGTCAAGGTTATCGCCATGAACAACGTTATAACAGTGAGCTGGTCGCCCCCTACTAATTACAATGGCGATCATATAACAGCCTATAGAGTGAGATACTCCGTCCTTCCGTTCACAAAGAGATTTGTGATCACGCTGTCCACTAAGACACGAAGGTTTCCAATTAGCACGCGAGGCCACGAAGGTCAGCTGTATGTTGTCAAGGTCAGTGCCATGCACCGGTTCCAGGAGGGTCCGACGTCTTCTCCGGCGTATGTGAGAGCTTGTGAGTATTCAGAATAAATTCCAACTCCCAATGGTATATTGACATACAGAAAAAGTAATTATCATAATTTCGACAACGCTTTTATCTATTGTATATTCCTGCTGGGAGACTCATGCTTTGCGTAGACAGTGTTTAAGAAACAACTTATTGGTTTGTTTCAGTGGAATTATTTTTATGCATTCGAACATGAATGACCAAACCTGTGTAATGGTATTTTTATTTACGTTTTAAAATGTAAATATGTAACAATTACATTCGTTTATTTTAAGCCTGCTCTAGAAAAATAGTGTTGGCTCCCGGAAACGACATCAACATCACATCTCCTGGATACCCTCAACATTATCTACCTCAAGTTTTATGCAACTGGCGAATAACTTCCGGTTCCGGTCAACCATTTTACTTTCGAATAGCAGCACTGGATGTTGAGGAAAGTCTTTTATGTAGCAGTGATTATTTATCTGTGTCATTGTGGGGAAACACTAGACGGTGCGGTACTGTTTCAAGCCCGGAGGAATTTACAATGGTGTCGGGAGAATTGGTGGTTAAGTTTCTGACCGATAACCATAAAGAAAATACTGGGTTTATCATAGAAATCAAATCAGGTTTGTTTTATTTTGTTTTTATTTGATCATGACAGTTATAATATTCTAAATTAAATTCTAGAATTTAAATCTAAGTTTTCATAACGACGAGGACGAGTTTCTATTGGAATAGGAGCCACTCTACATTTGAATATGGCTAGGGCACCACGTACTTTTGTAGACATAACTTAAGATAAATAAACTTCAGTGCCAAAATCACTCTTAAAGTTTTTATAAGTTCCCAGTTTACTTCGGCTACGACCAGTTGCAGGAAAAGAGTTGTTTAATTTCAAGATTCAATAAAACTCAAGATTCTTTTGAAAAACAGTGGTCTTACACTGCTAATGGTATGAAGTTCCGATAACATATCTAAAGGCGGTAACTGTAGAAGACCGAAAGCACGTGGTGCGTGTTGTGGGAGTCTGCGGTATATTCGTGTTGTAGTAACTATTAAAAATGTAGATTGAGTATTATAATCTAAACGACTTTAAACAACCATAGAAACAATTGATTATGAACATGGATCAAACAGTTATAATATTATTAACACAAATTAAAATATCCGTTATGTTGTGCATGTATAAGTAAATTATAACTGCCGAGTTAATTTGCGACCCGAAGTTTAGTCCCTATTCTTGCTGCAAATTTTGCTGAACATCTTTTCATTACGCTTAATGAGAAAATATTGAATACAAAATGCGAGTCGCAAAATCCCTCAGCTATTTCACTGTAACATAATAATTTGCTTTGGAAATTGTTGTATTGTTGTCTAAACGTCCTCTGGTACTGATATTAAAGATGCCCCACCGCCGACAGAGCGTAAATGATATTCATTATTTGAACAATAATTGGCGTTTAACCGTGTATATATATATGCATAATTAGCACAAAAAATGACATAAGATATAATTTAGTTCGCCTTTGGTGCATGCGCAATCATTACTTCATTCCATATAGGCTATAGTGCCACGGAATTTTTTCGGGATGCAATTAATTATTTTTCATATTGTTAACTTGAAGTAAAATAAGAAGCTCAAACTTTTCAATGGTGGTAATGGTGTAAAGTAAGTAACTTTTGTAAAGTAACTTTTGTAACTAAAGAAAAATACTAAATCGTCAGTTCCTGTTTTTGATAGTGAAAAAATACCATTTGTCAGCGGTGGAGCATCTTTAAATTATCCTTCAAACTAAACATATAATAACGATACATGAGTATGATTCATTTACAGATCATAAATCGTTGAAACAATTATTCCAAACTGTATTTCAATTTTAAGTACATTGAAAATGATGTGTAAATTTTCCGAGACAAGATGTATTAACTGATAAATACATTTCCATGTTTTCAGAAACATCATCGCTACTTTCTCCCAACATGACAGAAAGAACAACAAAATCCACGGAGTTTAGGACGTCAACAGATACAGTACCCTCTAGCACTTTAAGAACAATGACACATTGGGATCAATCTTTATCTACATTAAATCTACGGGAACAAAGTACTCAAATTACTGACCTATTAACAACCATTTCTACACATCATGGCGATGATTCAACATCACCAAAATCATCGTCGTTATCCTCATCACCAT
>NW_027188561.1:0-19177 GCF_041381155.1 Argopecten irradians | reverse complement strand
TTGATGTTGCCGATGTCGTTTACCGATTATTTAATCGGTTACAAGAATATCTTCCACAACAAACTGCAGTGTTATTTGATTGCCCTCAAACTATTAAAAGTTGCTTAATTTGCTCTGTGTCCGTGTTTCTCTCACTTTTTTGCTATCATTTTTTTCATATATAGCTTACATCAATCATTATTGATATTGTGTTACTCTGTTACTGTGTATAAACTGTATATCAATATTACTTCACTTTTGTTAATTTAAGTACCACCAGTACTTAAGAACACTTGCATGAACTAGCACACTATATTTGATATAATCCTATAGTACAGTAGTGTTGTGGTAGACTGGTAGTGTAGTACACCAATATCTTGCACATTGCTGTGGTCTCTATCACTGTCTCTGCGTAACTTGCACTAACTTTTAATTTCTATATATGCACCTTTTGGTTCTTAATTACCCTCTGCTTGATGCTAGTGGCTTTGTAACATAAAGCATGGTGAGTGGTGTAGTGCATTATTCATATGAACCATTAACCAGGCTCTGCAAGCACCATGTTAACCTGAGGGTTCCACTAGTATAGATATATTGAAATGTAATTCAAGTTTGGAAGAAAAAACAATGTTCAAATCACCTGAACTTAAGTAAATTTATTTAACAATAACTGATAATCATTAATAACACAGTAATTGATCATACTCTGTATCTCAGAGACAAAAAAATATGATGTAAAAAATACAGTGCAACAAAAATTAAGTATTTAACAACAGGTAAGTGATACAAATTCAATAATACTTGATCTGTTGATCATGACTAGAAGTGATTTCCTTATTACTAGGAAATTGGTAATAACTAATTAGCTTTCTTAAGCTAAAGCTACTGATTCTTCTAGTAGTCTGTCCTCCCTTTGCTCAGTAACTTTTCAGGTAAATATCTAATAGTAACTTAGTAAATAATACTATATATACTACTTACTAAATAATACTAATTATATAGTAATGTGCCTTATATATATTTCCAATGGAAATGGTAAAATTCAAATTTATTTCAGCCTTATATGGAGACTGAAATTAAATGAACTTTGACTAGAAATGAAGAGTAAAAATTAAACAAACAAGTTGAACAAGTGTAAACTTTTCACTACAAGCTACTTCTGTCTAGAAAAGGAATTCTGAATCACTTATTGCATTAAAACATCTTTAATCTTACATAAACATATCATACTCAAACTTGATAAAAGAAAAAGCTTCACAACCATTGGTTGACTAATGACTAGAGTTAGTCTAATGCAGAGCATAATGCCATGAAAACTTGAATATTTCTAAAAGAACCTTATGTTCTTGTTTAGGAAAATGTACATGTCCACATTATCATGGCTCATTCTGCTGCGTTTCTTGGACACAAGTTCTCCAGCAAGTGAGAAAACGCGTTCTGAAGGCACACTGCTTGCCTGTACAGAGAGTATCGCTTTGGCTAGCTTTGAAATCCTTGGAAAGAACATTTCATTCTTTTGCCACCATTGTAGAGTGGTTAGGTTGCTGTCAGAATCATTAACTTGACAGTTCAAATAACTTTCAATTTCTGCTTGCATTTGGTCTTTAGATTCAGTTTTGCTTACCCCTGTGCAAACAACATCTTCCAGCCAATCTTCATAGTCTAAAGATTTAATCTTTTTTTTAGGTGGCTGATCAGTATCAGTAGACTGAGATTCAGTGATGTCAATCAGGTTATGAACCAAGTTTTCCTCTGACGGTTGATCGAGTTGAGGCTCCAGTTCGAGTCTAGGAAGATCAGGCAAAGGTTGTGGTTGTAGTTGTACTGAGTTATTTGGAAGCACCGCTGGGACATTTGTTTTCATCAGTTTTTTCTTGTTTAATGCTAATTGTAATGCACTTTAAGTTTGATTTCAGTAACTCTTCTGCTTCTGCCTTTTTTGAAGGACAAAAATCAAAATCTTTTGTGTATGGACTCAAGATGCATCCTAAGAGAGCGATGCTTTGGTCTTCTACCTCAGTTCTGGCATTGAGCTGGTCAGACATTCTTTTCTTCATGGCCTTTATAACTGGTGGGTCATCATTGGCTTCTTCAAGAGACCGCTTTAACTTTGTGATGGCAGGAAGTACTTTGTTGATAGTTGGGGTTTTCTCTGAACACACAAATAGTAGTTACTTTTTGAAAAGGTCTTAACAAAGTAACTATCCTTTCTGCTAGGAGAGACTCCTCAAATGTGAACAAACAGTTCTGAACTGTGGTCTTAATATGCTTTGATGCTGACTCATCTGTTGCCACAGCCATGAGGGCAGGCATCTGCTCCAACAGCCTTTCCAACATGTCTAGGGTGGAATTCCACCGAGTAACCACATCAGTGATTAACTTGTGCCCTATTCCTTTCATTTGCAAAATTTTCTGCTTCTCCATAAGCTTGTCATTTGCACTGGTAGATGTATGGAAAAATGTTACTAGTTTGCGTCCTTTGCCTACTAATCTTCCAACTTCATTTACTTGCAATGCATTTTTTACAATGAGATTTAGTCTATGCCCATAACATCCAAAGCGTTGCCACTTGAGTATCCTAAATGCTTTCTGTTCGTTGGCAGCGTTATCGGTAGTTGCGATGCACACAGGCAAGGCCCACTTTGTCTTAACTTCTGTAAGAGAAGCGGCAATATTTTCAGCAGTGTGCGAACCTTCAACTTTAATTGTTCCCAGAACAGCAGACTGAAGTTCCCAATTATTGTCAATGAAGTGTACGGTTGTTGTGTTAAAACTTTCTGTGGCTAAACTAGTCCAACTGTCGTGAGTTATTGCTACCCCTTCGCAGTTCCTTATTTCCATTGACAGCTTTTGTTCAATTTCATCTTTCTTTTGCATTAGCCAACCCATTAGAGTTCTATCTACTAGGAAGCAAATATCTGAAAATGAAAATAATATTATTTAATGAAAATGAGCAACAATCTGTCAATTTGAATAACAAAATGGACAGAACTTTGAGGCTTTGAGCCCATAATTATTAACTTGAACATGCAATTAAGTGAATGAACTGACCAATGAGTTTTACTTAGAAACTATTCGAAGTTTTTTTAATGTATTATGGTCAGCCCTGGCCGCTCAACAGACTGCTAGGCTGATTTGTGAGTGTTACATTACAGTGATTAATGAATACAGAATTTAAAACACAAATTGAAATTGAAACACATGTACCTTGGTTCTAATGCATGAACAAAGTTTTTGAAGAAAACGTTGTCCACAAGGCTGAAGGGAAGTACTTTGCCTGCCATCATCTTCATTAGAGACTGATCTACTTCCTTTTTCCTTTCAGCTCCAAGCTTGTTGTTAGATTTCATTCCTACCATCTGATGCAAAGTTGTCTGGAATGTCTGCTTGGTTGAACCTGAAGCATCTCTATTGCCTAATTTTGTTAATTTATCTTTTTGTTTGCAGACTCGAGTGTCATGTAGTTTGTGTTCGTTGTCAATATGACTCTGGAAATTTGTTGTGTTTCCTGTAATAAAGAACAAATTTTTTACCGTTGTTTCTACTAATGAGATTTTATTAAAAATGTTTACAAAAATGCTAATAATCCACATATTTTTTTCTATCACCATGGAACAACAGTGAATATTATGACATGTTAATAATGTATAAGTAGTACTTTTATTACATTATGTAGTATCATTACTGTATTTGATTCATTAGTTTTATGTTGTACAACAGACTAAAGTACAGACGTAATATAAACGCAGGCTAAAAACCCCGTACACGACTACACGTACAACTAGATTATGCCAGTAAATATGTAGGTTCCGTGTGAATAATGAATTCATGAGAGTTAAGTAGTTTCGATAAGTTGAAAGTCTACTATCAACATTGAACCATATCTAAACCTACCTGTGTTCTTGTACACCTTCCTACAGAGCCGACATATTGCTTGGTTCATGTTGAGATTGCTTTTTGTCGGCGGCAAATTATCAGACATTTTAAGAAATCCGAAGTATTTCCATACTTCGCTTTTGGCTTTACTTCCGGGATGAGGGTATATTGTCTTGTTTTCCAACACTGGCAGCAGTTCATTGTCAGCTTTAAGTGGTTTTGTATCATCCTTAGCGCAGTCACCATCCACATGCGCCGCCATTTGCAATGGTTTTAAATGCTTAGAGTAGTCCCCCTTCGGTCGCGTTCGAATAGTTATTCATGGGTGCGTTCGGTTTAACTTTATCCGATTAATCGGTTACGGGAAACAAGAACCGATCATCGACATCGGAAGGCTCTAACAAGTCGTCAATCGATTATATCCGATGATCGACCCACCACTACCTATGGATAATAGAAAACAAATATATTGTGTAGAATTATGGATTTCAAAGTTAATTTTTATGACATAAAAATTAATGTTTGCTGGCCTCTTTGCTCATATTAGTATGATGATATTACACATGTTTTATTTCAATATCTGCTAATAAAAAAATCTTAAAGATGTTCCACCGCCGACAGAGCATAAATGATATTCATCATTCGAACAATAATTTGTGTTTAATCGTGTATATATATGCCTAATTAACACAAAAAATAATATAAAATAATTTATTTCGCCTTTGGTGCATGCGCAATCAGTACTTCATTTCATATAGAATATAGT
Organism: Argopecten irradians; assembly: GCF_041381155.1. Lineage (NCBI taxonomy): Eukaryota > Metazoa > Mollusca > Bivalvia > Pectinida > Pectinidae > Argopecten > Argopecten irradians. Next base: position 14,556 of record NW_027188561.1, on the reverse strand, counting down.
GCCACGGATTTTTTTCGGGATGCAATTAATTATTTTTCATATTTTTAACTTAAAGTAAAATTAGAAGCTCAAAGTTTTCAATGGTGGTAATTGTGTAAAGTAAGTAACTTTTGTAACTGACGAAAAATACTTAATCGTCTGCTCCTGTTTTTGAAAGTGAAAAAATACCATTTGTCAGCGGTGGAGCATCTTTAAATACAAGTGACTAAAATTTAAAGAAGATAATTGTTTTTTATGAATATGTTAAAGTGTTAAGTGAATTTGTTGGATTATATATACTCAAAGCTTGAAAATCTTTGTCTGTTTAAAGTTAAAGTTTGGAATCTGTATGTCAGTGAAAACTCTAAGTCAGAAAATCTGTGTCAGTGAAAACTCTAAGTCAGAAAATCTGACTCAGTCAATATTACAAAGTTCAGAAATCTGTGTCACAGTCGGAATATTTTTCCAATTCTCTAAAATCCAACTGGATATAGAATAGGATTTTACAGACTGGGATTTTTGCTTCTTAGAAACAAAAATCCCAGTCTGTAAAATCCTATTCTATATCCAGTTGGATTTAGAAACTGCGTCTCGCACTTGGAGCTTTTCGAACAACACCTGTGAAGAGTCTCCATGTGGAAGCTAATGAGCCATCTCTAGACGATCGACGAAAGAAATTATCCTTACAGTATGCTGCTCAACTGAAATCCAACCCCAAAAATCCTGCATTTAACCTTGTATTCAATCCACAACACCAAGAAATATTTACAAAAGAGGCAAAATCCAGTGCATTACCCGAAGAACACAAATCCTCCTTTCGGGAGTGCATTAAGGCTTTCCCTGACCATGTTCAGATCTACACTGACGGATCAAAAGATGGTGATAATGTTGCGGCAGCATGCTGTACATCTAATCACTGCTCCTCTATCCGACTCCCGGATATTGCCTCCATTTTCTCTGCGGAAGCATGTGCTATCGGTCTGGCGCTTGACCATATCGAAGAACACCGCATTGAAAAGGCAATCATCTGTTCAGACTCTCTTTCGGTTCTTCAGGCTTTGAAATCAAGAAGCCCTAGAAATACTCTAATCCAAAATCTTTTAATCCGAACATTTCGATTATCTTCTAAAACTCAAATTACTTATCTCTGGATTCCCAGTCATGTGGGTATAAAGGGGAATGAACAGGCTGATGAAGCAGCTAAGACTGCTCTTCGCCTAGCACAAACAGATTTGAAACTACCATACACCGACATCAAACCTTACATTCAGTCAGCCATTCAAACACCATTGGCAACAAAGGTGGTCTACCGAAACAAACAATAAACTGTTTAAAATTCAACCTACACTTAATCCTAAACTGTCCAGTCGGAGAGATCGCAGAGAGGAAGTTGTTCTCTCTCGGCTCCGAACTGGACAAACATATTTTACACATTCCTATCTATTGAGAGGGGAGGATCCTCCTACATGCCATGCATGTGATTCTCCTCTCACAGTGGAGCATATTTTATTGCATTGTATTGATTTTAAACACATACGAGATAAATACTACGATGTCTCCGACATGTACACTTTGTTTCATGCCGTGAGACATAATCGTATTTTTAATTATCTCAATGAGATCGGTATTTTAAGCAAAATTATGAACGTTTTCTCCTCATACATCGTATCAACTCAATATTTCATCGTTTCATCAACATTGTGCATGAGTTTTCTCATGTGTTTTAGCCAAATTTATTTTATCCCATGCAAACCTTTTTTTTTATCAAATTAACGTTTACAATCTGTGTTTTAGTCCATACTTGCTTTTTCTTACCCTGAACTTTTATCCTGATATTAATGCATGACTTGTAGTTTGGCCCTAAATGACCTTAGTTGTCGATGGGCCGTAAAACTCAAACAAACAAACAAACAAATGAATCAATTAATGTCTGTTGAATCCGATCAGATATTGCACACGGAATCCGTGTCCGATCAGATTTTTGGTAAATTTTGAAGAATCCGATTGGATTCCAATAGGAATTTCTGTTTTTCCGATCAGAATCCGATTCTGAATTTCGTACAGGTATATGACCTGTGAATAGTGATTTTCCCAGTTAAGGATGTACTCCTCTAAGAAGTCAAAACTTTCTTGTATTAAACTTTTTTTCTCATATAGATTTTTGGAAATAGAAGTTCATACAATAAAAGAAAATGAAAGAAAAGAAAAATCATATGTCCGTGTGCTCATTTTTGAGCTATTGTCATTCAAAGATACTTAATTGACAAAAATATTGGATTTAATGGGAATTTTGCCTTTTTGACCATATACACAAGGGATTAAAGCCATAATTTTCTAATGAGTTGTTTGATATGTATGGATGTTTGTAGAATTTATTTTCCAGTACTCTTCTTTAAAAACATAACCCGCCCTGCAGGTAGGGCTTAAGAATTGTACCTGCTGCCCCTATTGCATGATCGTAAGAGGCGACTAAATTTAGGATCTTATCTTTTCTCTTCTTCCTAACTTACTTTATCTTTCCTAATGCCTCCCTTGGCACCGCCTCACTTCTGGCCTTGAGTTGAGCGTTCGCCCCTGTGAGGAAGGCTCTGGGTTCTGTCCCCTGGCCAAGACACACCAAAGTCTATAAAAGTGGTAGTTTCTGCTCCCGCTTAGCGCTCAGCATACAGGGAGTTGGACGACTGGTTCGCCCGTTGTCAGTATAATGTGACCGGGTGGGGGGTGTTGCTTGGTGTCTTCGGCGGCATTCTCCAGTGATATAGCACTATAAAAAGGGCAACAGTTCCACTATACAAGAAGACACAACATGAATATACCGCAGTCTCTCAAAACACGCACCTTGCACAACATACACGCAACACACCACATACACGGGAGGCCGTCCTTGCATGACCATAGCTGTTAATAGGACGTTAATCAATCAAACAAACAAAACTTTAAAAACATACCAGTTTTGATTTATTAGGCTTATTTTTTTTCTCATAATAACAACATATGCTACCCCTACCCCTTAATTTTGAGCTACAAAATGCACCGTTTTCAGCCGTTTTTGCCGAATTTAACCCTTTATAGAAACAGTTCTGGTATTAAACTTTTGTTAATATTTTGCATATTAATAGGGAATGGGTTGTTCATTCCAAATCAGGAAGAAAAGTGTGGGGTCTGTGTGCTTACTTTTTTGCCCCATTTGAATATTTGTTATTTTTCAGTAATTTAGAGTAAAAAATAAAAGTGCTCAATTAACCATTAAATGTAAAAATAGAGCGACAAAAGTGTATCATTTCACTCATTAATGCGCAAATTTTAAATACCACGGACATAGTAAAGATTTACAGCAAAAAATAGCTCGATACAGCTAAAAATGCTGGCGCAGTGATGATTTAAGTAAAAACAATATCCGTAAAAAAGGTAAAACTGTAGCTCTACTCAAAGCGAAAAAAAGACACAATTTCAAAATGGCCGCCAAATGGGCCATTTCTTAAAATTCCCGTGTAAAAAATCTACTAAAAATAGAAATGTAATTTTTTGCCAAAATTTGCAACTGGCAATTTGCTACAGATATTGATAAATTGAGTTTGAAAATCACATAACTTCTTTGATCTATGTCGAAATGAGACTTCAACGGGACTGAAACCTCAGAAGAATACAACCTTAAGTTAATTAAGTTAAGTTAATTACATACCATTTGTATCTTTCCATGTGATGCAATAAAGGGATCAGGACCAAATCATTGTTAAACCAGTCTCCGGTGAGTCCGATGTCTTCTTTAATACACTTCAAAAAGACCGTGCTGGTGTGTCACAAACAAAAGCTTTGAGCTTAACTTGATGGTTATATTGTTGAAGTATGCTCCATTATTCTCCATATCAGATATTTCATCAATGAGATCCTTCACGTACTCTTTCAACAGATGTAGGCTTACCATCCCCATAGAATAAAGCCTCCTGGAAAGGCCTATTACTTTAAAAAAATACATCATTACATCAGCTTCCAAATCGACACATGAACCAACTTCCGTCTCTCCTGTCTGGGGCTGGGGCACTTCTAAGTACAGACGAAACTAACATCTCGCACTTGGAGCTTTTCGAACAACACCTGTGAAGAGTCTGAATGTGGAAGCTAATGAGCCATCTCTAGACGATCGGCGAAAGAAATTATCCTTACAGTATGCTGCTCAACTGAAATCCAACCCCAAATATCCCGCATTTAACCTTGTTTCAATCCACAACATCAAAACATATTTACACAAAATCAGAATCTCGTACCAACATTTGGCATCAGAATTTCTAAATATTTGCTGGAACTAAATATAAATTTCGACACCATTGAAGAGTACACCGTACCGGATGTACCATCATGGCTCATTCAAACACCTGATATCAATTTATCGCTACATGAGAGGGCAAAATCCAGTGCATTACCCGAAGAACACAAATCCTCCTTTCGGGAGTGCATTAGGGCTTTCCCTGACCATGTTCAGATCTACACTGACGGCTTAAAATCTAATCACTGTTCCTCTATCCGACTTCCAGATGCTGCCTCCATTTTCTCTGCGGAAGCTTGTGCTATCGGTCTGGCTCTTGACCACATCGAAGAACACCGCATTGAAAAGTCAATCATCTGTTCAGACTCTCTTTCGGTTCTTCAGGCTTTAAAATCAAGAAACCCGAGAAATACTCTAATCCAAAATCTTTTAATCCGAACATTTCGATTATCTTCTAAAACTCAAATTACTTATCTCTGGATTCCCAGTCATGTGGGTATAAAGGGGAATGAACAGGCTGATAAAGCAGCTAAGACTGCTCTTCGCCTAGCACAAACAGATTTGAAACTACCATACACCGACATCAAACCTTCAATTCAGTCAGCCATCAAACACCATTGGCAACAAAGGTGGTCTACCGAAACAAACAATAAACTGTTTAAAATTTCAACCTACACTTAATCCTAAACTGTCCAGTCGGAAAAACCGCAGAGAGGAAGTTGTACTCTCTCGCCTCCGAACTGGACACACATATTTTACACATTCCTATCTATTGAGAGGGGAGGATCCTCCTACATGCCATGCATGTGATTCTCCTCTCACAGTGGAGCATATTTTATTGCATTGTATTGATTTTAAACACATACGAGATAAATACTACGATGTCTCCGACATGTAAACTTTGTTTCATGCCGTGAGACATAATCGTATTTTTAATTATCTCAAAGAGATCGGTATTTTAAGCAAAATATGAACGTTTTCTCATCATACATCGTATCAACTCAACATTTCATCGTTTCATCAACATTGTGCATGAGTTTTCTCATGTGTTTTTAGCCAAATTTATTTTATCCCATGCAAACTTTTTTTTTTATCAAATTAACGTTTACAATCTGTGTTTTAGTCCTTACTTGCTTTTTCTTACCCTGAACTTTTATCCTGATATTAATGCATGACTTGTAGTTTGGCCCTAAATGACCTTAGTTGTCGATGGGCCGTAAAACTCAAACAAACAAACAAAATCTAGATCACTGCTTATTGTTTTGATGTGGTCATGATCAATGTATCACACCTTCTCGCTTGGCTGCACACTGCTACAGATACGAAGAGATGTATATATGGGGGTTCACGTGGTTATCTATCCTATAATCTTTGAAATATTTTCTCGCAAAACCCCCGCTCCCTACAGCTCTGAACAGCTGTAAATGAAAATGTGTATGAGCAAGGGACGTCAGAAACATATAACATTTGTTGAGAATATGTATAAACAGTATTTACATTTATAATTTAAAACCTATCTATTACAACCACCCAGTGGTCTAAGGAAAAGTGGTCTTAATAGCGAGGTACCGTGGTCTTAATTCTGAGGTTTCATCTATGATCATGACGATCAAGAACAGTAACTCTGTAGCCTAGCTGACCGGTACATTGTACATGTATTTTGTTTCAAAATTGAAATTTTATGGAAAATGTAATATACATGTGCATTGTTTTTGCATATAACACATTTACAAATACATGGGACATCAACATAAACTTGACACGACATATACATTACATTTCGATACTTTGGTCCGTGACCATTGTCATTTAAGTGGTGAATTTCGCGGTGCCGCTCACGGAAATGCATAGGGAAATTCAAAGATCACGAAATACATGTATATATCCCGAACACTACAGAACAATACATTTCGTTCAGTCTCGGCGATATTAGGTTCATTGATTCGGTTCAATTCATGCCTCAGAGCTTGGAGACTCTGACGAAAAATCTCGCCAATGAAGGTTTGATGAAATTTAAAAACTTTTCCCGCGAATTTATCGATTCAGAGGCTAAATTGCTTCTCAGAAAGGGTGTGTATCCCTGCGAGTACGTGAACAGTACTGATCGGTTTTCTGAACAATGACTACCCCCAAAAGAAAGATTTTATAGTTCATTGACTCAATTACATGAAAAACAGGTCGCCAAAGGTGTTGCAAAGGCAAATGGCAAAAGCGTGATCTAAAAACATGAAATGTACAGAGACTGCTTATTCAGAAACAAAATCAACATGTGTAAAATGAATTCAATTAGAATCGATAGACATCAGCTCTACATTTACACCGTCAACAAGTCCGGTCTATGTGCCTTTGATGACAAACTTTGGGTCTTACTAAATGGGTACGATACTCTTGCATTCGGTCATTTCATGATCCCCACCATATATTGGTAATAAAAAACACAGATGTCGATTTATCAATATTTATTTATCAGTCATAGTCGTCATAGAACATATTGCAAAACCGATGTTATGATTGCTTGAATATAGTATATGTTGTATACATCAAAACTTGTTAAACAATCGTAATTATATATCATTAAGTTTATGAAACAAAATGATTTAAATTAATCACAAAGTTTAAGAAAGCAATACTTAATAGAAAACAAAATGTTTGAAATCAATAACAAAGTTTAAGAAACAAAATCTTTAAACTCAATTTCAAAGTTAAAGAAAGAAAATTTCTTCTAAATCCGAAATAGCCGACACCTTTGCCAAAAATTTCGCTGAACATTCATCGGTCAAAAATCATTCCAAAAATTTAAAAAAAAAGAGAAGGAAAAGAGACGTCTAAATTTGAAATCCTTCAATACTGAAAGTTACAATAGGCCTTTCGAGCTACCAGAACTGCTCGAGTCTCTCGAGAAATCAAAGGACTCGGCAGCTGGACAAGACGAAATTCCATATATGTTTTTTAAAACAATTACCAGACGCTTCACTAAACTGTCTTTTAACTATATTTAACCAAGTCTATTCTTCTGGCAAAATTTCCGAGTCTTGGAAGGAATCTACTATTATACCCATTCCGAAGCCTGGGAAGGATGCTACTGATGCCAATAACTATCGTCCTTTCTCACGAGCTGTATTTGTAAAACTCTTGAACGTATGATAAATACTAGATTAGTTTGGTTCCTGGAATCAAACAAAATTTTAAGTCCTTTGCAAAGCGGCTTTAGAAATTGCAGGAGGGCAGGAGGGGCGGGGGCCAATAGGGGAAATAGAGGTAAATCCTATAAATCGCTACTTGTCTTAAAGTTCCGCATGGAATGTAACCAAATTTGGCCACAAACATTGTTGGGAGTAGGGGAACAGAACTTGTATAAATTTTGGCTCTGAACCCCCGGGGGCAGGAGGGGCGGGGGCCGATATGGGAAATAGAGGTAAATCCTATAAATCGCTACTTGTCCTAGAGTTCTGCATGGATTGTAGCCAAATTTGGCCACAAACATCTTTGGGGGAAGGGGAACAGAACTTTTATAAATATTGGCTCTGACCCCCCTCAGGCAGGAGGGGCGGGGCCCAATAGGGAAATAGAGGTAAATTCTATAAATCGCTACTTGTCCTAGATTTCTGCATGGATTGTAACCAAATTTGGCCAGAAACATCCTTGGGTGAAGGGGAACAGAACTTGTATAAATTTTGGGTCTGACCCTCCAGCTGGGCAGGAGGGGCGGGGACTGATAGCAGAAATAGAGGTAAATATTTAAATTCATTTAGATAAGAAAAAATGAACCTGTATTCAAAACATAACTTTGCATTACAAACCAGGTGAGCAATACAGGCCCTCAGGGCCTCTTGTTGTAAATTACTTCCTTTACTGAAATTATGGATTAAATAGAATATAACAGGAATGTCATTGAATTGTCTCCCTTAGATCATTGAAATGATTGCCTCTACTTTCATTATAATTATAGATGAAGCTGGCCAGGTTACCGTTATAGCAGATATCCATGAGGATGAAGAAGACCTCTTTGAAGGTATATAGGAAGAAAAAATTGTTTGATACATATTTACGTTGGATATTGATAACAGTCTTCAGAGGGTTGAATTTTTGTAAATTACTTACTATACTGAAATTGTGGATTAAATAGCATATGACAGGAATGTCATTGAATTGTCTCCCTTAGATCATTGAAATGATTGCCTCTACTTTCATTATAATTATAGATGAGGCTGGTCAGGTAATAGTAGATATCCATGAGGAGGAAGAAGACCTCTTTCAAGGTATATAGAAAGAAAAATTTGTTTGATACATATTTACGTTGGATATTAATAACAGTCTTCAGAGGGTTGAATTTTTGTAATTACTTCCTATACCGAAATTATTTTTTAATTGTAGACTCCAAGGCTGACTTGATTCCTCCAGAGATCAGCACTTCCGATAGTTCCTCAGGTAGGAATATATGTATATATATAGTTCTAGGAATGTATATTTGTTCGTATGGTAGGGATAACAACATTTCTTCCAACTGATTTACATATGTTTTTGTCAGATGACTGTTAAGACCCATTGGACCTCTTGTTTCATACATGTGTTGTATTACAGTGGAGATGGAAGAAGAAAAGGTCAGGGATCCATACCTGTTCAGAAGTCGAAAAAATTAGAACAATAAGTATGTGAAGTTTTCAGATGTTTAAGACTTTATAGTTTTCTGATGTTTGATTGCACTGAAGTGATTATATCAATGTTTATCTTTTTACAGTGATTCACCAATGTTTAACTTTTCATAGTGATTATATCAATGTTAACTGTTTAAATATACAATTTTAGTGATTTACCAATGTTGAACTGTTTAATATATCTTTTTTTTTATTTACCAATGTTTAACATTTATTTTAGCACCCTCAGGGGATTGGCCCTGCAGGTAGGGCGTTAGAATTGTACCTGCTGCCCCTATTGCATGATCGTAAAAGGCGACTAAATTTAGGATCTTATCTTTTCTATTCTTCCTAACTGACTTTATCCTTCCTAATGCCTCCCTTGGCACCGCCTCACTTTTGGCCTTGAGTTGAGCGTTCGCCCCTGTGAGGAAGGCTCTGGGTTCTGTCCCCTGGCCGAGACACACCAAAGTCTATAAAAGTGGTAGTTTCTGCTCCTGCTTAGCGCTCAGCAAAAAGGGAGTGGGACGACTGGTTCGCCCGTTGTCAGTATAATGTGACCGGGTGGGGTGTGTTGCTTGGTGTCTTCGGCGGCATGCTTCCAGTGATATAGCACTATAAAAAGGGCAAAAGTTCCACTATACAAGAAAACACAACATGAATATACCGCAGTCTCCCGAAACACGCACCTCGCACAACATACACGCAACACACCGCATACATGGGAGGCCGTCCTTACATGACCATAGCTGTTAATGGGACGTTAATTAATCAAACAAACATACCAATGCTTCACTTGTTCATAATCATTTACCAATGTTTAGCTTTTTACAGTGATTATATATCTTTTTCCTAATGTATAAACAATTGTTCTACAGTGATTATTTACCAATGTTTAACTTTTATATAGAGATTGTTAATGTTCTCTAATGATTATATCATTATATCAGTATTTAAAGGTAATTGTAATACTCAAGGTGTTGTGTGTTTTTCTCTGAGATGAATAAATGTTTGATTTGTTGACTTCTGTGTTTGTTGACTTCTGTTCTTGTTTATTTTTAAATATGAAATAATGCGGCTCGTTATGTAAACACTGTTAAAACAACTTTACATCACATCAATGGTTTCATGTAGGATTCTCGTTTCTGATGATTCGAATCATGCGATTTCTCACCTACTTTGTTTGGCCGGAAGTGTTTGGTAGTAACCGGAAGTGTATGAGTGCAATATTATATGCTGTGCTCGATCCAGAGTCAATCACCTTACAAGGACTATTACATAGGATATTTATTGAAAGTTCACTGATCTGCTCTCTCTTGTCATACTGAGATATTTGGTCTCTATATGTTTAGATGAAATATATATATTTGGACTGGTTTCTGGGATATTGTTTCTTTGTTTGATTAATTAACGTCCTATTAACAGCTATAGTCATGTAAGGACGGCCTCCCATGTATGCAGTGTGTATGTTGTGCGAGGCGTGTGTTTTGGGAGACTGCGGTATATTCATGTTTTGTCTTCTTGTATAGAGGAACTATTGTCCGTTTTATAGTGCTATATCTCTGAAGCATGCCGCCGAAGACACCAAGCAACACACCCCACCCGGTCACATTATACTGACAACGGGCGAACCAGTCGTCCCACTCCCTGTTTGCTAAGCGCTAAGCAGGAGCAGAGACTACCACTTTTATAGACTTTTGCAGGTAGGGCGTTAGAATTGTACCTGCTGCCCCTACTGCATGATCGTAAAAGGCGACTAAATTTAGGATCTTACCTTTTCTCTTCTACCTACTTGACAATGTTTCCTAATGTCTTGATTCTCATCGAGCTTGTGGGTGTACAATCTTACGAGCGTGCTGTCTCAAGCTTGATTTGAATTATGTTCATTCGAAATATCCTTCCGAGTATACTATCTGTGTAACCCTGACACTTTGACACTGGATATCCATGTCATCATGAGTGTCCCCCTGTTGGGCTCCGAGGTGGGTGGGGGCACAGCTAGCGAATAGTATAAACTCTTAAAGATGGCTTCCAAAAACAAACAAAATGAACTACATCAAAAATCTCCCCAAAAGGAATCAACCACAAATCAACAAACAAAAAGCGGTACAACAATCATATTCCCACAGTTTCTGGTCATGTCCTCTACACAGAGCGGCAAGACCACTGCAGGTTTATCACCCTTAATATTGCGAAAGGGCATCAAAGGCATTGCCGGCGATGTCAAATCTGTTAAGCCTTTGGGATCGGGTGATCTCCTAATAGAGGTATTCCACAAGCAACAAGCGGAGAACCTCCTTGGAACCACCAGTTTTGCCGGCCTCACTGTGTGTGTAAAACCACACTCATCATTGAATTGCAGCAAGGGGGTAATCAGGTGCCCAGCCTTGCGCAATGACAATGAGGCCGACATACTGTCATACTTCCAAGAGGAGTGCATTCCGGTCACGTACGTGAAAAGAATCATGACCAGAAAGAGTGGGAACTTGGTCCCAACACACACTTTCATATTGACGTTCGCAACACCAACGTTACCGCAGAGCGTAACTGTTGGTTACCAGCGTTATGCTGTTACCGTCTACATTCCAAATCCATTGAGGTGCCGTAACTGCCAGAGGTACGGCCATCATTGAGAACAATTGTAGACGGAAAATGGTAATATCAGTACTGTGGCCGTGAAGGTCACGACGAAAAAGACGAATGTGACATTGTCAACCGTCACTGCGTCAGTTGCGGGGGTGACCATGCTGCGTCTGCTCGCACCTGTCCCGCCTGGACTCGGGAGAGGGAGATATTACGGTCAAATATACCCAAGGTGTCTCTTTCCCCGAGGCTAGCAGATAGTCGAGCGTTCAGACCTAATGCGGCCAACCTATGCTCAGATCACCCGCGCAAAGACGCCTGTTGACAGTGTCACCGTCAAACATGCGTCGGTCCCAGGCCTTGGTTTGACAAGCCTAACTGGGACAATGATGTCCCAGATATGGCTGATGCTAAGACCTGCAAAATAAATCATGGGGGACCCGAACAGGTTCAAGTCTGGTCCATCTAAGCCCCAACACAAACCACAACAAAAACCACCTGGAGCTAAAACGCCAATCCCACCGGCGTCTCTAGGACTTACACAACACCAAACACCAAACATTAGAAAAAAAGTTACCGCCGCTCGTCATAGACGTGCTACATCTTCACCGTCTATTGACGTAAAAAAAACTCCCTGAGAAAGCCAAGCGACCAGCAAATACACCACCGCAGGAGCAACGCCAGACAAAAACCACCAAGTTAAAGCCCATGGGGGCCCCGGGGAGGCTCCCCCCCCCTGCAGCATAAACAACAAACCCCCAGTAAGGGATCAGATGACCCTATCCTTGACGGAACATCTATGATGGTTCTATCGGACGACAGCGGAGTTTGGTGACAACACATTTATCGCCACCAAACAACCTACGTCAAGTAGTCCCTGTCGTTCCGACAAACTATCCTCAGGGACCAACATAGAGACAAAACACTATCATACAATGGAACATACCCGGATTTAAAGCGAACATAGAAGAATTTAAAACATCTTATACAAACAAAAAACCCATCCATATTCTGCCTTCAAGAAATAATGCTGAAAGACATCCATCAATCTCCGACAATTTACAACTATACACCAAAAACACCAACAACAGGTGGCCGCCCATCAGGTGCGGTGGCGGTGCATAAAAAAGTTCCTCACAAACACATTCAGCTAAATACCTCCTTACAAGCTGTTGCAATATAAGTTGCAACTCTTCACCGAAAAATAACAGTCTGTTCTATATATTTACCTCCAAATACTCCATTTAGTTGTGATGAACTGAGTAACATCGTAATCACAACTACCAGTGCCATATATTATCATGGTGACTTTAACGGTCATAATAGCCTCTGGGCTCCCCAGGTCACTGACGATAGAGGTAGACGGTATCGAAGATTTTATTAATAAAAACAGCTTATGTCTTTATAACACCAATGCCCCAACATATTTACAACCCCTGCCTCTGGCTCGCTTACCCACATTGATTTATCGTTGTGCCATCCATCAATTCTTCTGGATTATGATTGGATGGTCAACGGTGATCTCTGTGGTTCTCTGTGGGAGCGATCACTTTTCAATTATACTTAAAAAACATAGGGTCACCAAAAACTTGAGGAGCCTATTCCTCGTTGGAATCTACATAAGGCGGACTGGGTTCAATTTAAAAATTTGTGCGCAGAGGAGCTCATTGAGGATAAATTTTTGAACCTCGATGACCCCATTAAAATTTTCACAGAAGCGCTCACTTCTATCGCTACAAAAACCATACCAAAATCCGTGCCAAAACCTACAAAGTTTCGTCTCTCAAATGATTCATTTATCAATAGATCTGGTAGAAATTCCGCTCTGAGGCGGTACTTGGCTTCGCCAACCGTCTCAAACTAATAACAATTTTAAAATTTGGAGAGCAAAAGCCCGAAGGTCTATCAAATCCGACAAGAAAAGTACTTGGAAAGAGTACGTCTCAAAAATAATTCCAATACATCTTCAAAGAAAGTTTGGGAAATGATTGGAAAAATCAGTGGGAAAAGAAAAGCAACACCATCCTCCCACCTCATTAACAACAATAAAATATTTTCTTCAAAATCCGAAATAGCTGACGCCTTTGCCAGAAATTTTGCTAAAAATTCATCCGTCAAAAAAAATCATTCCAAAAAATTTCAAAAATTTAAAAAGGAAAAACGAAAAGAGACGTCTTAATTTTAAATCCTCCAATAGTGAAAGTTACAATAGGCCTTTCGAGATACCAGAATTGCTCGAGTCCCTTGAGAAATCAAAGGACTCGGCAGCTGGACCAGACGAAATTCCATATATGTTTTTAAAAACAATTACCAGACTCTTCACTAAAATGTCTTTTAACTATATTTAATCAAGTTTACTCTTCTGGCAAAATTCCTGAGTCTTGGAAGGAATCTACTATTATACCCCTTCCGAAGCCCGGGAAAGATGCTACTGATGCCAATAACTATCGTCCTATTTCATTGACGAGTTGTATTTGTAAAACTCTAGAACGTATGATAAATACCAGATTAGTTTGGTTCCTGGAATCAAACAATATTTTAAGTCCTTTGCAAAGCGGCTTTAGAAACCGCAGGGGAACGGTAGACCACTTAGTTTAGACTAGAAACATTTATACGAGAAGCATTTGCCAAGAAAGAACATCTTGTGGCCGTATTCTTTGACCTTGAAAAGGCATACGACACAACTTGGCAATATGGAATCATGAACGATCTCCATGATATCGGTATACGTGGTAATTTGCCAAAGTTTATATCAAATTTTATATCTGACAGGCATTTCAAAGTTCGAACGGGTTCAACTTATTCAGAAACAGAAACACAGGAGATGGGGCGTCCCTCAGGGTGGTATCTTGTCCGTCACACTTTTTGGACTAAAAATTAACAGCATAACCAAATGTCTTGGCCAATCTACGGAAGGGTCTCTATTTGTGGATGATTTCTTGATCTGTTACAGATCAAAAAAACATGCACACTATAGAACGGCAACTACAACAATGTTTAGGCAAATTACAAAATTGGGCTGACGAAAATGGCTTTAGATTTTCAAGATCAAAAACTGTCTGTATGCACTTCTGTCAAAAACGAAAACCACACAAT